>NW_027479350.1:0-145762 GCF_051014685.1 Ptiloglossa arizonensis
TTAAGCGTTTGGAGCAGCAGAATTGCGAAAAATTTTTTGCCTTCTCAACCATTTCTTGGCTTCAAAGTCTCATCTCTCGCGAACGGATTGACCTATCCAAAAAATTCCTATTGCATCTGAAAGTAGAAACTCGCCCGATTACAACGGTATGTGTATTTTTTTCCCTAGGCCATTCTGGTTAAGCGTTTGGAGCAGCAGAATTGCGAAAAATTTTTTGCCTTCTCAACCATTTCTTGTCTTCAAACTCCCATATCTCGCGAACGGATTGACCTAACCCAAAAATTGCTATTGCATCTGAAAATAGAAACTCGCCCGATTACAACGGTGTGTGTATTTTTTCCCTAGGCCATTCTGGTTAAGCGTTTGGAGCAGCAGAATTGCAAAAATTTTTTGCCTTCTCAACCATTTCTTGGCTTCAAACTGTCATATCTCGCGAACGGATGGACCTAACCCAAAAAGTCCTATTACATCTGAAAGTATAAACTCGCCCGACTACAGCGGTATGTGTATTTTTTCCCTAGGGCATTCTGGTTAAGCGTTTGGATCTGCAGAATTGCGAAAAATTGTATGCCTTCTCAACCATTTCTTGGCTTCAAACTGCCATATCTCGCGAACGGATAGACCTAACCCAAAAATTCCTGTTGCGTGTGAAAGTAGAAACTCGCCCGATTACAACGGTATGTGTATTTTTTCCCTAGGCCATTCTGGTTAAGCGTTCGGAGCAGCAGAATTGCGAAAAATTTTTTGCCTTCTCAACCATTTCTTGTCTTCAAACTCCCATATCTCGCGAACGGATTGACCTAACCCAAAATTCCTATTGCATCTGAAAGTAGAAACTCGCCCGATTACAACGGTGTGTGTATTTTTTCCCTAGGCCATTCTGGTTAAGCGTTTGGAGCAGCAGAATTGCGAAAAATTTTTTGCCTTCTCAACCATTTCTTGGCTTCAAAGTCCCATATCTCGTGAACGGATTGACCTAACCCAAAAATTCCTATTTCACCTGAAAGTAGAAACTCGCCCGATTACAACGGTATGTGTATTTTTTTCCTAGGCCATTCTGGTTAAGCGTTTGGAGCAGCAGAATTGCGAAAAATTTGTTGCCTTCTCAACCATTTCTTGGCTTCAAACTCCCATATCTCGCGAACGGATTGACCTATCCCAAAAATTCCTGTTGCATCTGAAAGTAGAAACTCGCCCGATTACAGCGGTATGTATATTTTTTCCCTAGGCCATTCTGGTTAAGCGTTTGGAGCAGCAGAATTGCGAAAAATTTTTTGCCTTCTCAACCATTTCTTGGCTTCAAACTGCCATATCTCGCGAACGGATAGACCTAACCCAAAAATTCCTGTTGCGTGTGAAAGTAGAAACTCGCCCGATTACAACGGTATGTGTATTTTTTCCCTAGTCCATTCTGGTTAAGCGTTTGGAGCAGCAGAAGTGCGAAAAATTTGTTGTCTTCTCAACCATTTCTTAGCTTCAAACTCCCATATCTCGCGAACGGAATGAGGTAACCCAAAATTTCCTATTGCATCTGAAAGTAGAAACTCGCCCCATTACAACGGTTTGTGTATTTTTTCCCTAGGCCATTCTGGTTAAGCGTTCGGAGCAGCAGAATTGCGAAAAATTTTTTGCCTTCGCAACCATTTCTTGTCTTCAAACTCCCATATCTCGCGAACGGATTGACCTAACCCAAAAATTCCTATTGCATCTGAAAGTAGAAACTCGCCCGATTACAACGGTGTGTGTATTTTTTCCCTAGGCCATTCTGGTTAAGCGTTTGGAGCAGCAGAATTGCGAAAAATTTTTTGCCTTCTCAACCATTTCTTGGCTTCAAAGTCCCATATCTCGCGAACGGATTGACCTAACCCAAAAATTCCTATTTCACCTGAAAGTAGAAACTCGCCCGATTACAACGGTATGTGTATTTTTTTCCTAGGCCATACTGGTTAAGCGTTTGGAGCAGCAGAAGTGCGAAAAATTTGTTGTCTTCTCAACCATTTCTTAGCTTCAAACTCCCATATCTCGCGAACGGAATGAGGTAACCCAAAATTTCCTATTGCATCTGAAAGTAGAAACTCGCCCGATTACAAAGGTATGTGTATTTTTTCCCTAGGCCATTCTGGTTAAGCGTTTGGAGCAGCAGAATTGCGAAAAATTTTTTGCCTTCTCAACCATTTCTTGCTTCAAAGTCCCATATCTCGCGAACGGATTGACCTAACCCAAAAATTCCTATTGCATCTGAAAGTAGAAACTCGCCCGATTACAACGGTATGTGTATTTTTTCCCTAGGTCATTCTGGTTAAGCGTTTGGAGCAGCAGTATTGTGAAAAATTTTTTGCCTTCTCTACCATTTCTTGGCTTCAAACTCCCATATCTCGCGAACGGATTGACCTATCCCAAAAATTCCTATTGCATCTGAAAGTAGAAACTCGCCCGATTACAACGGTATGTGTATTTTTTCCCTAGGTCATTCTGGTTAAGCGTTTGGAGCAGCAGAATTGTGAAAAATTTTTTGCCTTCTCTACCATTTCTTGGCTTCAAACTCCCATATCTCGCGAACGGATTGACCTAACCCAAAAATTCCTATTGCATCTGAAAGTAGAAACTCGCCCGATTACAAGAGTATGTGCATTTTTTCCCTAGGCCATTCTGGTTAAGCGTTTGGAGCAGCAGAATTGCGAAAATTTTTTGCTTTCTCAAGCATTTCTTGGCTTCAAACTCCCATATCTCGCGAACGGATTGACCTAACCCAAAATTTCCTATTGCATCTGAAAGTAGAAACTCGCCCGATTACAACGGTATGTGTATTTTTTCCCTAGGCCATTCTGGTTAAGCGTTTGGAGCAGCAGAATTGCGAAAAATTTTTTGCCTTGTCTACCATTTCTTGGCTTCAAACTCCCATATCTCGCGAACGGCTTGACCTAACCCAAAAATTCCTATTTCATCTGAAAGTAGAAACTCGCCCGATTACAACGGTATGTGTATTTTTTCCCTAGGCCATTCTGGTTAAGCGTTTGGAGCAGCAGAATTGCGAAAAATTTTTTGCCTTCTCAACCATTTCTTGGCTTCAAACTCCCATATCTCGCGAACGGATTGACCTAACCCAAAAATTCCTGTTGCATCTGAAAGTAGAAACTCACCCGATTACAACGGTATGTGTATTTTTTCCATAGGCCATTCTGGTTAAGCGTTTGGAGCAGCAGAATTGCGAAAAATTTTTTGTCTTCTCAACCATTTCTTGGCTTCAAACTCCCATATCTCGCGAACGGATTGACCTAACCCAAAAATTCCTGTTGCATCTGAAAGTAGAAACTCGCCCGATTACAACGGTATGTGTATTTTTTCCATAGGCCATTCTGGTTAAGCGTTTGGAGCAGCAGAATTGCGAAAAATTTTTTGTCTTCTCAACCATTTCTTGGCTTCAAACTCCCATATCTCGCGGACGGATTGACCTAACCCAATAATTCCTCTTGCGTGTGAAAGTAGAAACTCGCCCGATTACAACGGTACGTGTATTTTTTCCCTAGCCCATTCTGGTTAAGCGTTTGGAGCAGCAGAATTGCGAAAAATTTGTTGCCTTCTCAACCATTTCTTAGCTTCAAACCCCCATACCTCGCGAACGGATTGACGTAACCCAAAATTCCCTATTGCATCTGAAAGTAGAAACTTGCCCGATTGCAACGGTATGTGTATTTTTTCCCTAGGCCATTCTGGTTAAGCGTTTGGAGCAGCAGAATTGCGAAAAATTTTTTGCCTTCTCAACCATTTCTTGGCTTCAAACTCCCATATATCGCGAACGGATTGACCTAACCCAAAAATTCCTGTTGCATCTGAAAGTAGAAACTCGCCCGATTACAACGGTATGTGTATTTTTTCCATAGGCCATTCTGGTTAAGCGTTTGGAGCGGCAGAATTGCGAAAAATTTTTTGTCTTCTCAACCATTTCTTGGCTTCAAACTCCCATATCTCGCGGACGGATTGACCTAACCCAAAAATTCCTCTTGCGTGTGAAAGTAGAAACTCGCCCGATTACAACGGTACGTGTATTTTTTCCCTAGCCCATTCTGGTTAAGCGTTTGGAGCAGCAGAATTGCGAAAAATTTGTTGTCTTCTCAACCATTTCTTAGCTTCAAACCCCCATACCTCGCGAACGGATTGACGTAACCCAAAATTTCCTATTGCATCTGAAAGTAGAAACTCGCCCGATTACAATGGTATGTGTATTTTTTCCCTAGGCCATTCTGGTTAAGCGTTTGGAGCAGCAGAATTGCGAAAAATTTTTTGCCTTCTCAACCATTTCTTGGCTTCAAACTCCCATATATCGCGAACGGATTGACCTAACCCAAAAATTCCTGTTGCATCTGAAAGTAGAAACTCGCCCGATTACAACGGTATGTGTATTTTTTCCATAGGCCATTCTGGTTAAGCGTTTGGAGCAGCAGAATTGCGAAAAATTTTTTGTCTTCTCAACCATTTCTTGGCTTCAAACTCCCATATCTCGCGAACGGATTGACCTAACCCAAAATTTCCTATTGCATCTGAAAGTAGAAACTCGCCCGATTACAACGGTATGTGTATTTTTTCCCTAGGCCATTCTGGTTAAGCGTTTGGAACAGCAGAATTGCGAAAAATTTTTTGCCTTCTCTACCATTTCTTGGCTTCAAACTCCCATATCTCGCGAACGGCTTGACCTAACCCAAAAATTCCTATTTCATCTGAAAGTAGAAACTCGCCCGATTACAACGGTATGTGTATTTTTTCCCTAGGCCATTCTGGTTAAGCGTTTGGAGCAGCAGAATTGCGAAAAATTTTTTGCCTTCTCAACCATTTCTTGGCTTCAAACTCCCATATCTCGCGAACGGATTGACCTAACCCAAAATTCCTGTTGCATCTGAAAGTAGAAACTCACCCGATTACAACGGTATGTGTATTTTTTCCATAGGCCATTCTGGTTAAGCGTTTGGAGCAGCAGAATTGCGAAAAATTTTTTGTCTTCTCAACCATTTCTTGGCTTCAAACTCCCATATCTCGCGAACGGATTGACCTAACCCAAAAATTCCTGTTGCATCTGAAAGTAGAAACTCGCCCGATTACAACGGTATGTGTATTTTTTCCATAGGCCATTCTGGTTAAGCGTTTGGAGCAGCAGAATTGCGAAAAATTTTTTGTCTTCTCAACCATTTCTTGGCTTCAAACTCCCATATCTCGCGGACGGATTGACCTAACCCAATAATTCCTCTTGCGTGTGAAAGTAGAAACTCGCCCGATTACAACGGTACGTGTATTTTTTCCCTAGCCCATTCTGGTTAAGCGTTTGGAGCAGCAGAATTGCGAAAAATTTGTTGTCTTCTCAACCATTTCTTAGCTTCAAACCCCCATACCTCGCGAACGGATTGACGTAACCCAAAATTTCCTATTGCATCTGAAAGTAGAAACTCGCCCGATTACAACGGTATGTGTATTTTTTCCCTAGGCCATT
Organism: Ptiloglossa arizonensis; assembly: GCF_051014685.1. Lineage (NCBI taxonomy): Eukaryota > Metazoa > Arthropoda > Insecta > Hymenoptera > Colletidae > Ptiloglossa > Ptiloglossa arizonensis. The sequence goes on from NW_027479350.1 coordinate 5,480, forward strand.
CTGGTTAAGCGTTTGGAGCAGCCGAATTGCGAAAAATTTTTTGCCTTGTCAACCATTTCTTGGCTTCAAACTCCCATATATCGCGAACGGATTGACCTAACCCAAAAATTCCTGTTGCATCTGAAAGTAGAAACTCGCCCGATTACAACGGTATGTGTATTTTTTCCATAGGCCATTCTGGTTAAGCGTTTGGAGCAGCAGAATTGCGAAAAATTTTTTGTCTTCTCAACCATTTCTTGGCTTCAAACTCCCATATCTCGCGGACGGATTGACCTAACCCAAAAATTCCTCTTGCGTGTGAAAGTAGAAACTCGCCCGATTACAACGGTACGTGTATTTTTTCCCTAGCCCATTCTGGTTAAGCGTTTGGAGCAGCAGAATTGCGAAAAATTTGTTGTCTTCTCAACCATTTCTTAGCTTCAAACTCCCATATCTCGCGAACGGATTGACGTAACCCAAAATTTCCTATTGCATCTTAAAGTAGAAACTCGCCCGATTACAACGGTACGTGTATTTTTTCCCTAGCCCATTCTGGTTAAGCGTTTGGAGCAGCAGAATTGCGAAAAATTTGTTGTCTTCTCAACCATTTCTTAGCTTCAAACTCCCATACCTCGCGAACGGATTGACGTAACCCAAAATTTCCTATTGCATCTGAAAGTAGAAACTCGCCCGATTACAACGGTATGTGTATTTTTTCCCTAGGCCATTCTGGTTAAGCGTTTGGAGCAGCAGAAGTGCGAAAAATTTGTTGTCTTCTCAACCATTTCTTAGCTTCAAACTCCCATATCTCGCGAACGGATTGACGTAACCCAAAATTTCCTATTGCATCTGAAAGTAGAAACTCGCCCGATTACAACGGTATGTGTATTTTTTCCCTAGGCCATTCTGGTTAAGCGTTTGGAGCAGCAGAATTGCGAAAAATTTTTTGCCTTCTCAACCATTTCTTGGCTTCAAAGTCTCATATCTCGCGAACGGATTGACCTATCCCAAAAATTCCTATTGCATCTGAAAGTAGAAACTCGCCCGATTACAACGGTATGTGTATTTTTTCCCTAGGCCATTCTGGTTAAGCGTTTGGAGCAGCAGATGTGCGAAAAATTTGTTGTCTTCTCAACCATTTCTTAGCTTCAAACTCCCATATCTCGCGAACGGATTGACGTAACCCAAAATTTCCTATTGCATCTGAAAGTAGAAACTCGCCCGATTACAACGGTATGTGTATTTTTTCCCTAGGCCATTCTGGTTAAGCGTTTGGAGCAGCAGAATTGCGAAAAATTTTTTGCCGTCTCTACCATTTCTTGGCTTCAAACTCCCATATCTCGCGAACGGCTTGACCTAACCCAAAAATTCCTATTTCATCTGAAAGTAGAAACTCGCCCGATTACAATGGTATGTGTATTTTTTCCCTAGGCCATTCTGGTTAAGCGTTTGGAGCAGCAGAATTGCGAAAAATTTGTTGCCTTCTCAACCATTTCTTGGCTTCAAACTCCCATATCTCGCGAACGGATTGACCTATCCCAAAAATTCCTGTTGCATCTGAAAGTAGAAACTCGCCCGATTACAGCGGTATGTATATTTTTTCCCTAGGCCATTCTGGTTAAGCGTTTGGAGCAGCAGAATTGCGAAAAAATTTTTGTCTTCTCAACCATTTCTTGGCTTCAAAGTCCCATATCTCGCGGACGGATTGACCTAACCCAAAAATTCCTCTTGCGTGTGAAAGTAGAAAGTCGCCCGATTACAACGGTACGTGTATTTTTTCCCTAGCCCATTCTGGTTAAGAGTTTGGAGCAGCAGAATTGCGAAAAATTTGTTGTCTTCTCAACCATTTCTTAGCTTCAAACTCCCATACCTCGCGAACGGATTGACGTAACTCAAAATTTCCTATTGCGTCTGAAAGTAGAAACTCGCCCGATTACAACGGTATGTGTATTTTGTCCCTAGGCCATTCTGGTTAAGCGTTTGGAGCAGCAGAATTGCGAAAAATTTTTTGCCTTCTCAACCATTTCTTGGCTTCAAACTCCCATATATCGCGAACGGATTGACCTAACCCAAAAATTCCTGTTGCATCTGAAAGTAGAAACTCGCCCGATTACAACGGTATGTGTATTTTTTCCCTACGCCATTCTGGTTAAGCGTTTGGAGCAGCAGAATTGCGAAAAATTTTTTGCCTTCTCAACCATTTCTTAGCTTCAAACTCCCATATCTCGCGAACGGATTGACCTAACCCAGAAATTCCTATTGCACCTGAAAGTAGAAACTCGCCCGATTACAACGGTTTGTGTATTTTTTTCCTAGGCCATTCTGGTTAAGCGTTTGGAGCAGCAGAAGTGCGAAAAATTTGTTGTCTCCTCAACCATTTCTTAGCTTCAAACTCCCATATCTCGCGAACGGATTGACGTACCCCAAAATTTCCTATTGCATCTGAAAGTAGAAACTCGCCCGATTACAACGGTATGCGTATTTTTTCCCTAGGCCATTCTGGTTAAGCGTTTGGAGCAGCAGAATTGCGAAAAATTTTTTGCCTTCTCAACCATTTCTTGGCTTCAAAGTCTCATCTCTCGCGAACGGATTGACCTATCCAAAAAATTCCTATTGCATCTGAAAGTAGAAACTCGCCCGATTACAACGGTATGTCTATTTTTTCCCTAGGCCATTCTGGTTAAGCGTTTGGAGCAGCAGAATTGCGAAAAATTTTTTGCCTTCTCAACCATTTCTTGTCTTCAAACTCCCATATCTCGCGAACGGATTGACCTAACCCAAAAATTCCTATTGCATCTGAAAATAGAAACTCGCCCGATTACAACGGTGTGTGTATTTTTTCCCTAGGCCATTCTGGTTAAGCGTTTGGAGCAGCAGAATTGCAAAAATTTTTTGCCTTCTCAACCATTTCTTGGCTTCAAACTGTCATATCTCGCGAACGGATGGACCTAACCCAAAAAGTCCTATTACATCTGAAAGTATAAACTCGCCCGACTACAGCGGTATGTGTATTTTTTCCCTAGGGCATTCTGGTTAAGCGTTTGGATCTGCAGAATTGCGAAAAATTGTATGCCTTCTCAACCATTTCTTGGCTTCAAACTGCCATATCTCGCGAACGGATAGACCTAACCCAAAAATTCCTGTTGCGTGTGAAAGTAGAAACTCGCCCGATTACAACGGTATGTGTATTTTTTCCCTAGGCCATTCTGGTTAAGCGTTCGGAGCAGCAGAATTGCGAAAAATTTTTTGCCTTCTCAACCATTTCTTGTCTTCAAACTCCCATATCTCGCGAACGGATTGACCTAACCCAAAAATTCCTATTGCATCTGAAAGTAGAAACTCGCCCGATTACAACGGTGTGTGTATTTTTTCCCTAGGCCATTCTGGTTAAGCGTTTGGAGCAGCAGAATTGCGAAAAATTTTTTGCCTTCTCAACCATTTCTTGGCTTCAAAGTCCCATATCTCGTGAACGGATTGACCTAACCCAAAAATTCCTATTTCACCTGAAAGTAGAAACTCGCCCGATTACAACGGTATGTGTATTTTTTTCCTAGGCCATTCTGGTTAAGCGTTTGGAGCAGCAGAAGTGCGAAAAATTTGTTGTCTTCTCAACCATTTCTTAGCTTCAAACTCCCATATCTCGCGAACGGAATGACGTAACCCAAAATTTCCTATTGCATCTGAAAGTAGAAACTCGCCCGATTACAAAGGTATGTGTATTTTTTCCCTAGGCCATTCTGGTTAAGCGTTTGGAGCAGCAGAATTGCGAAAAATTTTTTGCTTTCTCAAGCATTTCTTGGCTTCAAAGTCCCATATCTCGCGAACGGATTGACCTAACCCAAAAATTCCTATTGCATCTGAAAGTAGAAACTCGCCCGATTACAACGGTATGTGTATTTTTTCCCTAGGCCATCCTGGTTAAGCGTTTGGAGCAGCAGAATTGCAAAAATTTTTTGCCTTCTCAACCATTTCTTGGCTTCAAACTGTCATATCTCGCGAACGGATGGACCTAACCCAAAAAGTCCTATTACATCTGAAAGTATAAACTCGCCCGACTACAGCGGTATGTGTATTTTTTCCCTAGGGCATTCTGGTTAAGCGTTTGGATCTGCAGAATTGCGAAAAATTTTTTGCCTTCTCAACCATTTCTTGGCTTCAAACTGCCATATCTCGCGAACGGATAGACCTAACCGAAAAATTCCTGTTGCGTGTGAAAGTAGAAACTCGCCCGATTACAACGGTATGTGTATTTTTTCCCTAGTCCATTCTGGTTAAGCGTTTGGAGCAGCAGAAGTGCGAAAAATTTGTTGTATTCTCAACCATTTCTTAGCTTCAAACTCCCATATCTCGCGAACGGATTGACGTAACCCAAAATTTCCTATTGCATCTGAAAGTAGAAACTCGAACCATTACAACGGTATGTGTATTTTTTCCCTAGGGCATTCTGGTTAAGCGTTTGGAGCAGCAGAATTGCGAAAAATTTTTTGCCTTCTCTACCATTTCTTGGCTTCAAACTCCCATATCTCGCGAACGGATTGACCTATCCCAAAAATTCCTATTGCATCTGAAAGTAGAAACTCGCCCGATTACAACGGTATGTGTATTTTTTCCCTAGGCCATTCTGGTTAAGCGTTCGGAGCAGCAGAATTGCGAAAAATTTTTTGCCTTCTCAACCATTTCTTGTCTTCAAACTCCCATATCTCGCGAACGGATTGACCTAACCCAAAAATTCCTATTGCATCTGAAAGTAGAAACTCGCCCGATTACAACGGTGTGTGTATTTTTTCCCTAGGCCATTCTGGTTAAGCGTTTGGAGCAGCAGAATTGCGAAAAATTTTTTGCCTTCTCAACCATTTCTTGGCTTCAAAGTCCCATATCTCGTGAACGGATTGACCTAACCCAAAAATTCCTATTTCACCTGAAAGTAGAAATCGCCCGATTACAACGGTATGTGTATTTTTTTCCTAGGCCATTCTGGTTAAGCGTTTGGAGCAGCAGAAGTGCGAAAAATTTGTTGTCTTCTCAACCATTTCTTAGCTTCAAACTCCCATATTCTCGCGAACGGAATGACTTAACCCAAAATTTCCTATTGCATCTGAAAGTAGAAACTCGCCCGATTACAAAGGTATGTGTATTTTTTCCCTAGGCCATTCTGGTTAAGCGTTTGGAGCAGCAGAATTGCGAAAAATTTTTTGCCTTCTCAACCATTTCTTGGCTTCAAAGTCCCATATCTCGCGAACGGATTGACCTAACCCAAAAATTCCTATTGCATCTGAAAGTAGAAACTCGCCCGATTACAACGGTATGTTTATTTTTTCCCTAGGTCATTCTGATTAAGCGTTTGGAGCAGCAGTATTGTGAAAAATTTTTTGCCTTCTCTACCATTTCTTGGCTTCAAACTCCCATATCTCGCGAACGGATTGACCTAACCCAAAAATTCCTATTGCATCTGAAAGTAGAAACTCGCCCGATTACAAGGGTATGTGTATTTTTTCCCTAGGCCATTCTGGTTAAGCGTTTGGAGCAGCAGAATTGCGAAAAATTTTTTGCTTTCTCAAGCATTTCTTGGCTTCAAAGTCCCATATCTCGCGAACGGATTGAACCTAACCCAAAAATTCCTATTGCATCTGAAAGTAGAAACTCGCCCGATTACAACGGTATGTGTATTTTTTCCCTAGGTCATTCTGGTTAAGCGTTTGGAGCAGCAGAATTGTGCCAAAAAAATTTTTTGCCTTCTCTACCATTTCTTGGCTTCAAACTCCCATATCTCGCGAACGGATTGACCTAACCCAAAAATTCCTATTGCATCTGAAAGTAGAAACTCGCCCGATTACAAGAGTATGTGCATTTTTTCCCTAGGCCATTCTGGTTAAGCGTTTGGAGCAGCAGAATTGCGAAAATTTCTTGCTTTCTCAAGCATTTCTTGGCTTCAAACTCCCATATCTCGCGAACGGATTGACCTAACCCAAAAATTCCTATTGCACCTGAAAGTAGAAACTCGCCCGATTACAACGGTATGTGTATTTTTTCCCTAGCCCATTCTGGTTAAGCGTTTGGATCAGCAGAATTGCGAAAAATTTGTTGTCTTCTCAGCCATTTCTTAGCTTCAAACTCCCATACCTCGCGAACGGATTGACGTAACCCAAAATTTCCTATTGCATCTGAAAGTAGAAACTCGCCCGATTACAACGGTATGTGTATTTTTTCCCTAGGCCATTCTGGTTAAGCGTTTGGAGCAGCAGAAATGCGAAAAATTTTTTGCCTTCTCAACCATTTCTTGGCTTCAAAGTCTCATATCTCGCGAACGGATTGACCCATCCCAAAAATTCCTGTTGCATCTGAAAGTAGAAACTCGCCCGATTACAGCGGTATGTATATTTTTTCCCTAGGCCATTCTGGTTAAGCGTTTGGAGCAACAGAATTGCGAAAAATTTTTTGCCTTCTCAACCATTTCTTGGCTTCAAACTCCCATATCTCGCGAACGGATTGACCTAACCCAAAAATTCCTGTTGCATCTGAAAGTAGAAACTCACCCGATTACAACGGTATGTGTATTTTTTTCCATAGGCCATTCTGGTTAAGCGTTTGGAGCAGCAGAATTGCGAAAAATTTTTTGTCTTCTCAACCATTTCTTGGCTTCAAACTCCCATATCTCGCGAACGGATTGACCTAACCCAAAAATTCCTGTTGCATCTGAAAGTAGAAACTCGCCCGATTACAACGGTATGTGTATTTTTTCCATAGGCCATTCTGGTTAAGCGTTTGGAGCAGCAGAATTGCGAAAAATTTTTTGTCTTCTCAACCATTTCTTGGCTTCAAACTCCCATATCTCGCGGACGTATTGACCTAACCCAAAAATTCCTGTTGCGTGTGAAAGTAGAAACTCGCCCGATTACAAGGGTACGAGTATTTTTTCCCTAGCCCATTCTGGTTAAGCGTTTGGAGCAGCAGAATTGCGAAAAATTTGTTGTCTTCTCAACCATTTCTTAGCTTCAAACTCCCATACCTCGCGAACGGATTGACGTAACCCAAAATTTCCTATTGCATCTGAAAGTAGAAACTCGCCCGATTACAACGGTATGTGTATTTTTTCCCTAGGCCATTCTGGTTAAGCGTTTGGAGCAGCAGAATTGCGAAAAATTTTTTTGCCTTCTCAACCATTTCTTGGCTTCAAAGTCTCATATCTCGCGAACGGATTGACCTATCCCACAAATTCCTATTGCATCTGAAAGTAGAAACTCGCCCGATTACAACGGTATGTGTATTTTTTCCCTAGGCCATTCTGGTTAAGCGTTTGGAGCAGCAGAAGTGCGAAAAATTTGTTGTCTTCTCAACCATTTCTTAGCTTCAAACTCCCATATCTCGCGAACGGATTGACGTAACCCAAAATTTCCTATTGCATCTGAAAGTAGAAACTCGCCCGATTACAACGGTATGTGTATTTTTTTCCCTAGGCCATTCTGGTTAAGCGATTGGTGCAGCAGAATTGCGAAAAATTTTTTGCCTTCTCTACCATTTCTTGCTTCAAACTCCCATATCTCGCGAACGGCTTGACCTAACCCAAAAATTCCTATTTCATCTGAAAGTAGAAACTCGCCCGATTACAACGGTATGTGTATTTTTTCCCTAGGCCATTCTGGTTAAGCGTTTGGAGCAGCAGAATTGCGAAAAATTTTTTGCCTTCTCAACCATTTCTTGGCTTCAAACTCCCATATCTCGCGAACGGATTGACCTAACCCAAAAATTCCTGCTGCATCTGAAAGTAGAAACTCGCCCGATTACAACGGTATGTGTATTTTTTCCATAGGCCATTCTGGTTAAGCGTTTGGAGCAGCAGAATTGCGAAAAATTTTTTGTCTTTTCAACCATTTCTTGGCTTCAAACTCCCATATCTCGCGGACGGATTGACCTAACCCAATAATTCCTCTTGCGTGTGAAAGTAGAAACTCGCCCGATTACAACGGTACGTGTATTTTTTCCCTAGCCCATTCTGGTTAAGCGTTTGGAGCAGCAGAATTGCGAGAAATTTGTTGTCTTCTCAACCATTTCTTAGCTTCAAACCCCCATACCTCGCGAACGGATTGACGTAACCCAAAATTTCCTATTGCATCTGAAAGTAGAAACTCGCCCGATTACAAAGGTATGTGTATTTTTTCCCTAGGCCATTCTGGTTAAGCGTTTGGAGCAGCAGAATTGCGAAAAATTTTTTGCCTTCTCAACCATTTCTTGGCTTCAAAGTCCCATATCTCGCGAACGGATTGACCTAACCCAAAAATTCCTATTGCATCTGAAAGTAGAAACTCGCCCGATTACAACGGTATGTGTATTTTTTCCCTAGGTCATTCTGATTAAGCGTTTGGAGCAGCAGTATTGTGAAAAATTTTTTGCCTTCTCTACCATTTCTTGGCTTCAAACTCCCATATCTCGCGAACGGATTGACCTAACCCAAAAATTCCTATTGCATCTGAAAGTAGAAACTCGCCCGATTACAAGGGTATGTGTATTTTTTCCCTAGGCCATTCTGGTTAAGCGTTTGGAGCAGCAGAATTGCGAAAAATTTTTTGCCTTCTCTACCATTTCTTGGCTTCAAACTCCCATATCTCGCGAACGGATTGACCTAACACAAAAATTCCTATTGCATCTGAAAGTAGAAACTCGCCCGATTACAACGGTATGTGTATTTTTTCCCTAGGTCATTCTGGTTAAGCGTTTGGAGCAGCAGAATTGTGAAAAATTTTTTGCCTTCTCTACCATTTCTTGGCTTCAAACTCCCATATCTCGCGAACGGATTGACCTAACCCAAAAATTCCTATTGCATCTGAAAGTAGAAACTCGCCCGATTACAAGAGTATGTGCATTTTTTCCCTAGGCCATTCTGGTTAAGCGTTTGGAGCAGCAGAATTGCGAAAATTTTTTGCTTTCTCAAGCATTTCTTGGCTTCAAACTCCCATATCTCGCGAACGGATTGACCTAACCCAAAAATTCCTATTGCACCTGAAAGTAGAAACTCGCCCGATTACAACGGTATGTGTATTTTTTCCCTAGCCCATTCTGGTTAAGCGTTTGGATCAGCAGAATTGCGAAAAATTTGTTGTCTTCTCAGCCATTTCTTAGCTTCAAACTCCCATACCTCGCGAACGGATTGACGTAACCCAAAATTTCCTATTGCATCTGAAAGTAGAAACTCGCCCGATTACAACGGTATGTGTATTTTTTCCCTAGGCAATTCTGGTTAAGCGTTTGGAGCAGCAGAATTGCGAAAAATTTTTTGCCTTCTCAACCATTTCTTGGCTTCAAAGTCTCATATCTCGCGAACGGATTGACCTATCCCAAAAATTCCTATTGCATCTGAAAGTAGAAACTCGCCCGATTACAACGGTATGTGTATTTTTTCCCTAGGCCATTCTGGTTAAGCGTTTGGAGCAGCAGAAGTGCGAAAAATTTGTTGTCTTCTCAACCATTTCTTAGCTTCAAACTCCCATATCTCGCGAACGGATTGACGTAACCCAAAATTTCCTATTGCATCTGAAAGTAGAAACTCGCCCGATTACAACGGTATGTGTATTTTTTCCCTAGGCCATTCTGGTTAAGCGTTTGGTGCAGCAGAATTGCGAAAAATTTTTTGCCTTCTCTACCATTTCTTGGTTTCAAACTCCCATATCTCGCGAACGGCTTGACCTAACCCAAAAATTCCTATTTCATCTGAAAGTAGAAACTCGCCCGATTACAACGGTATGTGTATTTTTTCCCTAGGCCATTCTGGTTAAGCGTTTGGAGCAGCAGAATTGCGAAAATTTTTTGTCTTTTCAACCATTTCTTGGCTTCAAACTCCCATATCTCGCGGACGGATTGACCTAACCCAATAATTCCTCTTGCGTGTGAAAGTAGAAACTCGCCCGATTACAACGGTACGTGTATTTTTTCCCTAGCCCATTCTGGTTAAGCGTTTGGAGCAGCAGAATTGCGAGAAATTTGTTGTCTTCTCAACCATTTCTTAGCTTCAAACCCCCATACCTCGCGAACGGATTGACGTAACCCAAAATTTCCTATTGCATCTGAAAGTAGAAACTCGCCCGATTACAACGGTATGTGTATTTTTTCCCTAGGCCATTCTGGTTAAGCGTTTGGAGCAGCAGAAATGCGAAAAATTTTTTGCCTTCTCAACCATTTCTTGGCTTCAAAGTCTCATATCTCGCGAACGGATTGACCTATCCCAAAAATTCCTGTTGCATCTGAAAGTAGAAACTCGCCCGATTACAGCGGTATGTATATTTTTTCCCTAGGCCATTCTGGTTAAGCGTTTGGAGCAACAGAATTGCGAAAAATTTTTTGCCTTCTCAACCATTTCTTGGCTTCAAACTCCCATATCTCGCGAACGGATTGACCTAACCCAAAAATTCCTGTTGCATCTGAAAGTAGAAACTCACCCGATTACAACGGTATGTGTATTTTTTCCATAGGCCATTCTGGTTAAGCGTTTGGAGCAGCAGAATTGCGAAAAATTTTTTGTCTTCTCAACCATTTCTTGGCTTCAAACTCCCATATCTCGCGAACGGATTGACCTAACCCAAAAATTCCTGTTGCATCTGGAAGTAGAAACTCGCCCGATTACAACGGTATGTGTATTTTTTCCATAGGCCATTCTGGTTAAGCGTTTGGAGCAGCAGAATTGCGAAAAATTTTTTGTCTTCTCAACCATTTCTTGGCTTCAAACTCCCATATCTCGCGGACGTATTGACCTAACCCAAAAATTCCTGTTGCGTGTGAAAGTAGAAACTCGCCCGATTACAAGGGTACGAGTATTTTTTCCCTAGCCCATTCTGGTTAAGCGTTTGGAGCAGCAGAATTGCGAAAAATTTGTTGTCTTCTCAACCATTTCTTAGCTTCAAACTCCCATACCTCGCGAACGGATTGACGTAACCCAAAATTTCCTATTGCATCTGAAAGTAGAAACTCGCCCGATTACAACGGTATGTGTATTTTTTCCCTAGGCCATTCTGGTTAAGCGTTTGGAGCAGCAGAATTGCGAAAAATTTTTTGCCTTCTCAACCATTTCTTGGCTTCAAAGTCTCATATCTCGCGAACGGATTGACCTATCCCAAAAATTCCTATTGCATCTGAAAGTAGAAACTCGCCCGATTACAACGGTATGTGTATTTTTTCCCTAGGCCATTCTGGTTAAGCGTTTGGAGCAGCAGAAGTGCGAAAAATTTGTTGTCTTCTCAACCATTTCTTAGCTTCAAACTCCCATATCTCGCGAACGGATTGACGTAACCCAAAATTTCCTATTGCATCTGAAAGTAGAAACTCGCCCGATTACAACGGTATGTGTATTTTTTCCCTAGGCCATTCTGGTTAAGCGTTTGGTGCAGCAGAATTGCGAAAAATTTTTTGCCTTCTCTACCATTTCTTGGCTTCAAACTCCCATATCTCGCGAACGGCTTGACCTAACCCAAAAATTCCTATTTCATCTGAAAGTAGAAACTCGCCCGATTACAACGGTATGTGTATTTTTTCCCTAGGCCATTCTGGTTAAGCGTTTGGAGCAGCAGAATTGCGAAAAATTTTTTGCCTTCTCAACCATTTCTTGGCTTCAAACTCCCATATCTCGCGAACGGATTGACCTAACCCAAAAATTCCTGCTGCATCTGAAAGTAGAAACTCGCCCGATTACAACGGTATGTGTATTTTTTCCATAGGCCATTCTGGTTAAGCGTTTGGAGCAGCAGAATTGCGAAAAATTTTTTGTCTTTTCAACCATTTCTTGGCTTCAAACTCCCATATCTCGCGGACGGATTGACCTAACCCAATAATTCCTCTTGCGTGTGAAAGTAGAAACTCGCCCGATTACAACGGTACGTGTATTTTTTCCCTAGCCCATTCTGGTTAAGCGTTTGGAGCAGCAGAATTTGTTGTCTTCTCAACCATTTCTTAGCTTCAAACCCCCATACCTCGCGAACGGATTGACGTAACCCAAAATTTCCTATTGCATCTAAAAGTAGAAACTCGCCCGATTACAAAGGTATGTGTATTTTTTCCCTAGGCCATTCTGGTTAAGCGTTTGGAGCAGCAGAATTGCGAAAAATTTTTTGCCTTCTCAACCATTTCTTGGCTTCAAAGTCCCATATCTCGCGAACGGATTGACCTAACCCAAAAATTCCTATTGCATCTGAAAGTAGAAACTCGCCCGATTACAACGGTATGTGTATTTTTTCCCTAGGTCATTCTGATTAAGCGTTTGGAGCAGCAGTATTGTGAAAAATTTTTTGCCTTCTCTACCATTTCTTGGCTTCAAACTCCCATATCTCGCGAACGGATTGACCTAACCCAAAAATTCCTATTGCATCTGAAAGTAGAAACTCGCCCGATTACAAGGGTATGTGTATTTTTTCCCTAGGCCATTCTGGTTAAGCGTTTGGAGCAGCAGAATTGCGAAAAATTTTTTGCCTTCTCTACCATTTCTTGGCTTCAAACTCCCATATCTCGCGAACGGATTGACCTAACCCAAAAATTCCTATTGCATCTGAAAGTAGAAACTCGCCCGATTACAACGGTATGTGTATTTTTTCCCTAGGTCATTCTGGTTAAGCGTTTGGAGCAGCAGAATTGTGAAAAATTTTTTGCCTTCTCTACCATTTCTTGGCTTCAAACTCCCATATCTCGCGAACGGATTGACCTAACCCAAAAATTCCTATTGCATCTGAAAGTAGAAACTCGCCCGATTACAAGAGTATGTGCATTTTTTCCCTAGGCCATTCTGGTTAAGCGTTTGGAGCAGCAGAATTGCGAAAATTTTTTGCTTTCTCAAGCATTTCTTGGCTTCAAACTCCCATATCTCGCGAACGGATTGACCTAACCCAAAAATTCCTATTGCACCTGAAAGTAGAAACTCGCCCGATTACAACGGTATGTGTATTTTTTCCCTAGCCCATTCTGGTTAAGCGTTTGGATCAGCAGAATTGCGAAAAATTTGTTGTCTTCTCAGCCATTTCTTAGCTTCAAACTCCCATACCTCGCGAACGGATTGACGTAACCCAAAATTTCCTATTGCATCTGAAAGTAGAAACTCGCCCGATTACAACGGTATGTGTATTTTTTCCCTAGGCCATTCTGGTTAAGCGTTTGGAGCAGCAGAATTGCGAAAAATTTTTTGCCTTCTCAACCATTTCTTGGCTTCAAAGTCTCATATCTCGCGAACGGATTGACCTATCCCAAAAATTCCTATTGCATCTGAAAGTAGAAACTCGCCCGATTACAACGGTATGTGTATTTTTTCCCTAGGCCATTCTGGTTAAGCGTTTGGAGCAGCAGAAGTGCGAAAAATTTGTTGTCTTCTCAACCATTTCTTAGCTTCAAACTCCCATATCTCGCGAACGGATTGACGTAACCCAAAATTTCCTATTGCATCTGAAAGTAGAAACTCGCCCGATTACAACGGTATGTGTATTTTTTCCCTAGGCCATTCTGGTTAAGCGTTTGGTGCAGCAGAATTGCGAAAAATTTTTTGCCTTCTCTACCATTTCTTGGTTTCAAACTCCCATATCTCGCGAACGGCTCGACCTAACCCAAAAATTCCTATTTCATCTGAAAGTAGAAACTCGCCCGATTACAACGGTATGTGTATTTTTTCCCTAGGCCATTCTGGTTAAGCGTTTGGAGCAGCAGAATTGCGAAAAATTTTTTGTCTTTTCAACCATTTCTTGGCTTCAAACTCCCATATCTCGCGGACGGATTGACCTAACCCAATAATTCCTCTTGCGTGTGAAAGTAGAAACTCGCCCGATTACAACGGTACGTGTATTTTTTCCCTAGCCCATTCTGGTTAAGCGTTTGGAGCAGCAGAATTGCGAGAAATTTGTTGTCTTCTCAACCATTTCTTAGCTTCAAACCCCCATACCTCGCGAACGGATTGACGTAACCCAAAATTTCCTATTGCATCTGAAAGTAGAAACTCGCTCGATTACAACGGTATGTGTATTTTTTCCCTAGGCCATTCTGGTTAAGCGTTTGGAGCAGCAGAATTGCGAAAAATTTTTTGCCTTCTCAACCATTTCTTGGTTTCAAAGTCTCATATCTCGCGAACGGACTGACCAATCCCAAAAATTCCTATTGCATCTGAAAGTAGAAACTCGCCCGATTACAACGGTATGTGTATTTTTTCCCTAGGCCATTCTGGTTAAGCGTTTGGAGCAACAGAATTGCGAAAAATTTTTTGCCTTCTCAACCATTTCTTGGCTTCAAACTCCCATATCTCGCGAACGGATTGACCTAACCCAAAAATTCCTGTTGCATCTGAAAGTAGAAACTCACCCGATTACAACGGTATGTGTATTTTTTCCATAGGCCATTCTGGTTAAGCGTTTGGAGCAGCAGAATTGCGAAAAATTTTTTGTCTTCTCAACCATTTCTTGGCTTCAAACTCCCATATCTCGCGAACGGATTGACCTAACCCAAAAATTCCTGTTGCATCTGAAAGTAGAAACTCGCCCGATTACAACGGTATGTGTATTTTTTCCATAGGCCATTCTGGTTAAGCGTTTGGAGCAGCAGAATTGCGAAAAATTTTTTGTCTTCTCAACCATTTCTTGGCTTCAAACTCCCATATCTCGCGGACGGATTGACCTAACCCAAAAATTCCTGTTGCGTGTGAAAGTAGAAACTCGCCCGATTACAAGGGTACGAGTATTTTTTCCCTAGCCCATTCTGGTTAAGCGTTTGGAGCAGCAGAATTGCGAAAAATTTGTTGTCTTCTCAACCATTTCTTAGCTTCAAACTCCCATACCTCGCGAACGGATTGACGTAACCCAAAATTTCCTATTGCATCTGAAAGTAGAAACTCGCCCGATTACAACGGTATGTGTATTTTTTCCCTAGGCCATTCTGGTTAAGAGTTTGGAGCAGCAGAATTGCGAAAAATTTTTTGGCTTCTCAACCATTTCTTGGCTTCAAAGTCTCATATCTCGCGAACGGATTGACCTATCCCAAAAATTCCTATTGCATCTGAAAGTAGAAACTCGCCCGATTACAACGGTATGTGTATTTTTTCCCTAGGCCATTCTGGCTAAGCGTTTGGAGCAGCAGAATTGCGAAAGATTTGTTGTCTTCTCAACCATTTCTTAGCTTCAAACTCCCATATCTCGCGAACGGATTGACGTAACCCAACATTTCCTATTGCATCTGAAAGTAGAAACTCGCCCGATTACAACGGTATGTGTATTTTTTCCCTAGGCCATTCTGGTTAAGCGTTTGGAGCAGCAGAAATTGCGAAAAAATTTTTTGCCTTCTCTTACCATTTCTTGGCTTCAAACTCCCATTATCTCGCGAACGGCTTGACCTAACCCAAAAATTCCTATTTCAATCTGAAAGTAGTAAACTCGCCCGATTACAACGGTATGTGTATTTTTTCCCCTAGGCCATTCTGGTTAAGCGTTTGGAGCAGCAGAATTGCGAAAAATTTTTTGCCTTCTCAACCATTTCCTGGCTTCAAACTCCCATATCTCGCGAACGGATTGACCTAACCCAAAAATTCCTGCTGCATCTGAAAGTAGAAACTCGCCCGATTACAACGGTATGTGTATTTTTTCCATAGCCATTCTGGTTAAGCGTTTGGAGCAGCAGAATTGCGAAAAATTTTTGTCTTCTCAACCATTTCTTGGCTTCAAACTCCCATATCTCGCGGACGGATTGACCTAACCCAATATTTCCTCTTGCGTGTGAAAGTAGAAACTCGCCCGATTACAACGGTACGTGTATTTTTTCCCTAGCCCATTCCTGGTTAAAGCGTTTGGAGCAGCAGAATTGCGAAAAATTTGTTGTCTTCTCAACCATTTCTTGGCTTCAAACTCCCATATCTCGCGGTCGGATTGACCTAACCCAAAAATTCCTGTTGCGTGTGAAAGTAGAAACTCGCCCGATTACAAGGGTACGAGTATTTTTTCCCTAGCCCATTCTGGTTAAGCGTTTGGAGCAGCAGAATTGCGAAAAATTTGTTGTCTTCTCAACCATTTCTTAGCTTCATACTCCCATACCTCGCGAACGGATTGACGTAACCCAAAATTTCCTATTGCATCTGAAAGTAGAAACTCGCCCGATTACAACGGTATGTGTATTTTTTCCACTAGGCCATTCTGGTTAAGCGTTTGGAGCAGCAGAATTGCGAAAATTTTTTTGGCTTCTCAACATTTCTTGGCTTCAAAGTCTCATATCTCGCGAACGGATTGACCTATCCCAAAAATTCCTATTGCATCTGAAAGTAGAAACTCACCCGATTACAACGGTATGTGTATTTTTTCCCTAGGCCATTCTGGTTAAGCGTTTGGAGCAGCAGAAGTGCGAAAAATTTGTTGTCCTTCTCAACCATTTCTTAGCTTCAAACTCCCATATCTCGCGAACGGATTGACGTAACCCAACATTTCCTATTGCATCTGAAAGTAGAAACTCGCCCGATTACAACGGTATGTGTATTTTTTCCCTAGGCCATTCTGGATAAGCGTTTGGAGCAGCAGAATTGCGAAAAATTTTTTGCCTTCTCTACCATTTCTTGGCTTCAAACTCCCATATCTCGCGAACGGCTTGACCTAACCCAAAAATTCCTATTTCATCTGAAAGTAGAAACTCGCCCGATTACAACGGTATGTGTATTTTTTCCCTAGGCCATTCTGGTTAAGCGTTTGGAGCAGCAGAATTGCGAAAAATTTTTTGCCTTCTCAACCATTTCCTGGCTTCAAACTCCCATATCTCGCGAACGGATTGACCTAACCCAAAAATTCCTGCTGCATCTGAAAGTAGAAACTCGCCCGATTACAACGGTATGTGTATTTTTTCCATAGCCATTCTGGTTAAGCGTTTGGAGCAGCAGAATTGCGAAAAATTTTTTGTCTTCTCAACCATTTCTTGGCTTCAAACTCCCATATCTCGCGGACGGATTGACCTAACCCAATAATTCCTCTTGCGTGTGAAATTAGAAACTCGCCCGATTACAACGGTACGTGTATTTTTTCCCTAGCCCATTCTGGTTAAGCGTTTGGAGCAGCAGAATTGCGAAAAATTTGTTGTCTTCTCAACCATTTCTTAGCTTCAAACCCCCATACCTCGCGAACGGATTGACGTAACCCAAAATTTCCTATTGCATCTGAAAGTAGAAACTCGCTCGATTACAACGGTATGTGTATTTTTTCCCTAGGCCATTCTGGTTAAGCGTTTGGAGCAGCAGAATTGCGAAAAATTTTTTGCCTCCTCAACCATTTCTTGGCTTCAAAGTCTCATATCTCGCGAACGGACTGACCTATCCCAAAAATTCCTATTGCATCTGAAAGTAGAAACTCGCCCGATTACAACGGTATGTGTATTTTTTCCCTAGGCCATTCTGGTTAAGCGTTTGGAGCAGCAGAATTGCGAAAAATTTTTTGCCTTCTCTACCATTTCTTGGCTTCAAACTCCCATATCTCGCGAACGGCTTGACCTAACCCAAAAATTCCTATTTCATCTGAAAGTAGAAACTCGCCCGATTACAGCGGTATGTATATTTTTTCCCTAGGCCATTCTGATTAAGCGTTTGGAGCAGCAGAATTGCGAAAAATTTTTTGCCCTCTCAACCATTTCTTGGCTTCAAACTCCCATATCTCGCGAACGGATTGACCTAACCCAAAAATTCCTGTTGCATCTGAAAGTAGAAACTCACCCGATTACAACGGTATGTGTATTTTTTCCATAGGCCATTCTGGTTAAGCGTTTGGAGCAGCAGAATTGCGAAAAATTTGTTGTCTTCTCAACCATTTCTTGGCTTCAAACTCCCATATCTCGCGGACGGATTGACCTAACCCAAAAATTCCTGTTGCGTGTGAAAGTAGAAACTCGCCCGATTACAAGGGTACGAGTATTTTTTCCCTAGCCCATTCTGGTTAAGCGTTTGGAGCAGCAGAATTGCGAAAAATTTGTTGTCTTCTCAACCATTTCTTAGCTTCAAACTCCCATACCTCGCGAACGGATTGACGTAACCCAAAATTTCCTATTGCATCTGAAAGTAGAAACTCGCCCGATTACAACGGTATGTGTATTTTTTCCCTAGGCCATTCTGGTTAAGCGTTTGGAGCAGCAGAATTGCGAAAAATTTTTTGGCTTCTCAACCATTTCTTGGCTTCAAAGTCTCATATCTCGCGAACGGATTGACCTATCCCAAAAATTCCTATTGCATCTGAAAGTAGAAACTCACCCGATTACAACGGTATGTGTATTTTTTCCCTAGGCCATTCTGGTTAAGCGTTTGGAGCAGCAGAAGTGCGAAAAATTTGTTGTCTTCTCAACCATTTCTTAGCTTCAAACTCCCATATCTCGCGAACGGATTGACGTAATCCAACATTTCCTATTGCATCTGAAAGTAGAAACTCGCCCGATTACAACGGTATGTGTATTTTTTCCCTAGGCCATTCTGGTTAAGCGTTTGGAGCAGCAGAATTGCGAAAAATTTTTTGCCTTCTCTACCATTTCTTGGCTTCAAACTCCCATATCTCGCGAACGGCTTGACCTAACCCAAAAATTCCTATTTCATCTGAAAGTAGAAACTCGCCCGATTACAACGGTATGTGTATTTTTTCTCTAGGCCATTCTGGTTAAGCGTTTGGAGCAGCAGAATTGCGAAAAATTTTTTGCCTTCTCAACCATTTCCTGGCTTCAAACTCCCATATCTCGCGAACGGATTGACCTAACCCAAAAATTCCTGCTGCATCTGAAAGTAGAAACTCGCCCGATTACAACGGTATGTGTATTTTTTCCATAGCCATTCTGGTTAAGCGTTTGGAGCAGCAGAATTGCGAAAAATTTTTTGTCTTCTCAACCATTTCTTGGCTTCAAACTCCCATATCTCGCGGACGGATTGACCTAACCCAATAATTCCTCTTGCGTGTGAAATTAGAAACTCGCCCGATTACAACGGTACGTGTATTTTTTCCCTAGCCCATTCTGGTTAAGCGTTTGGAGCAGCAGAATTGCGAAAAATTTGTTGTCTTCTCAACCATTTCTTAGCTTCAAACCCCCATACCTCGCGAACGGATTGACGTAACCCAAAATTTCCTATTGCATCTGAAAGTAGAAACTCGCTCGATTACAACGGTA
Organism: Ptiloglossa arizonensis; assembly: GCF_051014685.1. Lineage (NCBI taxonomy): Eukaryota > Metazoa > Arthropoda > Insecta > Hymenoptera > Colletidae > Ptiloglossa > Ptiloglossa arizonensis. The sequence goes on from NW_027479350.1 coordinate 24,569, forward strand.
TGTGTATTTTTTCCCTAGGCCATTCTGGTTAAGCGTTTGGAGCAGCAGAATTGCGAAAAATTTTTTGCCTCCTCAACCATTTCTTGGCTTCAAAGTCTCATATCTCGCGAACGGACTGACCTATCCCAAAAATTCCTATTGCATGTGAAAGTAGAAACTCGCCCGATTACAACGGTATGTGTATTTTTTCCCTAGGCCATTCTGGTTAAGCGTTTGGAGCAGCAGAATTGCGAAAAATTTTTTGCCTTCTCTACCATTTCTTGGCTTCAAACTCCCATATCTCGCGAACGGCTTGACCTAACCCAAAAATTCCTATTTCATCTGAAAGTAGAAACTCGCCCGATTACAGCGGTATGTATATTTTTTCCCTAGGCCATTCTGATTAAGCGTTTGGAGCAGCAGAATTGCGAAAAATTTTTTGCCCTCTCAACCATTTCTTGGCTTCAAACTCCCATATCTCGCGAACGGATTGACCTAACCCAAAAATTCCTGTTGCATCTGAAAGTAGAAACTCACCCGATTACAACGGTATGTGTATTTTTTCCATAGGCCATTCTGGTTAAGCGTTTGGAGCAGCAGAATTGCGAAAAATTTTTTGTCTTCTCAACCATTTCTTGGCTTCAAACTCCCATATCTCGCGAACGGATTGACCTAACCCAAAAATTCCTGTTGCGTCTGAAAGTAGAAACTCGCCCGATTACAACGGTATGTGTATCTTTTCCATAGGCCATTCTGGTTAAGCGTTTGGAGCAGCAGAATTGCGAAAAATTTTTTGTCTTCTCAACCATTTCTTGGCTTCAAACTCCCATATCTCGCGGACGGATTGACCTAACCCAAAAATTCCTCTTGCGTGTGAAAGTAGAAACTCGCCCGATTACAACGGTACGTGTATTTTTTCCCTAGCCCATTCTGGTTAAGCGTTTGGAGCAGCAGAATTGCGAAAAATTTGTTGTCTTCTCAACCATTTCTTAGCTTCAAACTCCCATACCTCGCGAACGGATTGACGTAACTCAAAATTTCCTATTGCATCTGAAAGTAGAAACTCGCCCGATTACAACGGTATGTGTATTTTGTCCCTAGGCCATTCTGGTTAAGCGTTTGGAGCAGCAGAATTGCGAAAAATTTTTTGCCTTCTCAACCATTTCTTGGCTTCAAACTCCCATATATCGCGAACGGATTGACCTAACCCAAAAATTCCTGTTGCATCTGAAAGTAGAAACTCGCCCGATTACAACGGTATGTGTATTTTTTCCATAGGCCATTCTGGTTAAGCGTTTGGAGCAGCAGAATTGCGAAAAATTTTTTGTCTTCTCAACCATTTCTTGGCTTCAAACTCCCATATCTCGCGGACGGATTGACCTAACCCAAAAATTCCTCTTGCGTGTGAAAGTAGAAACTCGCCCGATTACAACGGTACGTGTATTTTTTCCCTAGCCCATTCTGGTTAAGCGTTTGGAGCAGCAGAATTGCGAAAAATTTGTTGTCTTCTCAACCATTTCTTAGCTTCAAACTCCCATACCTCGCGAACGGATTGACGTAACCCAAAATTTCCTATTGCATCTGAAAGTAGAAACTCGCCCGATTACAACGGTATGTGTATTTTTTCCCTAGGCCATTCTGGTTAAGCGTTTGGAGCAGCAGAAGTGCGAAAAATTTGTTGTCTTCTCAACCATTTCTTAGCTTCAAACTCCCATATCTCGCGAACGGATTGACGTAACCCAAAATTTCCTATTGCATCTGAAAGTAGAAACTCGGCCGATTACAACGGTATGTGTATTTTTTCCCTAGGCCATTCTGGTTAAGCGTTTGGAGCAGCAGAATTGCGAAAAATTTTTTGCCTTCTCAACCATTTCTTAGCTTCAAACTCCCATATCTCGCGAACGGATAGACCTAACCCAAAAATTCCTATTTCACCTGAAAGTAGAAACTCGCCCGATTACAACGGTTTGTGTATTTTTTTCCTAGGCCATTCTGGTTAAGCGTTTGGAGCAGCAGAATTGCGAAAAATTTTTTGCCTTCTCTACCATTTCTTGGCTTCAAACTCCCATATCTCGCGAACGGCTTGACCTAACCCAAAAATTCCTGTTGCATCTGAAAGTAGAAACTCACCCGATTACAACGGTATGTGTATTTTTTCCATAGGCCATTCTGGTTAAGCGTTTGGAGCAGCAGAATTGCGAAAAATTTTTTGCCTTCTCTACCATTTCTTGGCTTCAAACTCCCATATCTCGCGAACGGCTTGACCTAACCCAAAAATTCCTATTGCATTTGAAAGTAGAAACTCGCCCGATTACAACGGTATGTGTATTTTTTCCCTAGGCCATTCTGGTTAAGCGTTTGGAACAGCAGAATTGCGAAAAATTTTTTGCCTTCTCAACCATTTCTTGGCTTCAAAGTCTCATATCTCGCGAACGGATTGACCTAACCCAAAAATTCCTATTGCATCTGAAAGTAGAAACTCGCCCGATTACAACGGTATGTGTATTTTTTCCCTAGGCCATTCTGGTTAAGCGTTTGGAGCAGCAGAATTGCGAAAAATTTTTTGCCTTCTCTACCATTTCTTGGCTCCAAACTCCCATATCTCGCGAACGGCTTGACCTAACCCAAAAATTCCTATTGCATCTGAAAGTAGAAACTCGCCCGATTACAACGGTATGTGTATTTTTTCCCTAGGCCATTCTGGTTAAGCGTTTGGAGCAGCAGAATTGCGAAAAATTTTTTGCCTTCTCAACCATTTCTTGGATTCAAACTCCCATATCTCGCGAACGGATTGACCTAACCCAAAAATTCCTGTTGCATCTGAAAGTAGAAACTCGCCCGATTACAGCGGTATGTATATTTTTTCCCTAGGCCATTCTGGTTAAGCGTTTGGAGCAGCAGAATTGCGAAAAATTTTTTGCCTTCTCAACCATTTCTTGGCTTCAAAGTCCCATATCTCGCGAACGGATTGACCTAACCCAAAAATTCCTGTTGCATCTGAAAGTAGAAACTCACCCGATTACAACGGTACGTGTATTTTTTCCATAGGCCATTCTGGTTAAGCGTTTGGAGCAGACGAATTGCGAAAAATTTTTTGTGTTCTCAACCATTTCTTGGCTTCAAACTCCCATATCTCGCGAACGGAATGACCTTACCCAAAAATTCCTGTTGCATCTGAAAGTAGAAACTCGCCCGATTACAACGGTATGTGTATTTTTTCCATAGGCCATTCTGGTTAAGCGTTTGGAGCAGCAGAATTGCGAAAAATTTTTTGTCTTCTCAACCATTTCTTGGCTTCAAACTCCCATATCTCGCGAACGGATTGACCTAACCCAAAAATTCCTATTGCATCTGAAAGTAGAAACTCGCCCGATTACAACGGTACGTGTATTTTTTCCCTATCCCATTCTGGTTAAGCGTTTGGAGCAGCAGAATTGCGAAAAATTTGTTGTCTTCTCAACCATTTCTTAGCTTCAAACTCCCATACCTCGCGAACGGATTGACGTAACCCAAAATTTCCTATTGCATCTGAAAGTAGAAACTCGCCCGATTACAACGGTATGTGAATTTTTTCCCTAGGCCATTCTGGTTAAGCGTTTGGAGCTGCAGAATTGCGAAAAATTTTTTGCCTTCTCAACCATTTCTTGGCTTCAATGTCTCATATCTCGCGAACGGATTGACCTATCCCAAAAATTCCTATTGCATCTGAAAGTAGAAACTCGCCCGATTACAACGGTATGTGTATTTTCTCCTTAGGCCACTCTGGTTAAGCGTTTGGAGCAGCAGAAGTGCGAAAAATTTGTTGTCTTCTCAACCATTTCTTAGCTTCAAACTCCCATATCTCGCGAACGGATTGACGCAACCCAAAATTTCCTATTGCATCTGAAAGTAGAAACTCGCCCGATTACAACGGTATGTGTATTTTTTCCCTAGGCCATTCTGGCTAAGCGTTTGGAGCAGCAGAATTGCGAAAAATTTTTTGCCTTCTCAACCATTTCTTGGCTTCAAAGTCTCATATCTCGCGAACGGATTGACCTATCCCAAAAATTCCTATTGCATCTGAAAGTAGAAACTCGCCCGATTACAACGGTATGTGTATTTTTACATAGGCCATTCTGGTTAAGCGTTTGGAGCAGCAGAATTGCGAAAAATTTTTTGCCTTCTCAACCATTTCTTAGCTTCAAACTCCCATATCTCGCGAACGGATTGACCTAACCCAAAAATTCCTATTGCATCTGAAAGTAGAATCTCGCCCGATTACAGCGGTACGTGTATTTTTTCCCTAGCCCATTCTGGTTAAGCGTTTGGAGCAGCAGAATTGCGAAAAATTTGTTGTCTTCTCAACCATTTCTTAGCTTCAAACTCCCATACCTCGCGAACGGATTGACGTAACCCAAAATTTCCTATTGCATCTGAAAGTAGAAACTCGCCCGATTACAACGGTATGTGTATTTTTTCCCTAGGCCATTCTGGTTAAGCGTTTGGAGCAGCAGAATTGCGAAAAATTTTTTGCCTTCTCAACCATTTCTTGGCTTCAAAGTCTCATATCTCGCGAACGGATTGACCTATCCCAAAAATTCCTATTGCATCTGAAAGTAGAAACTCGCCCGATTACAACGGTATGTGTATTTTCTCCATAGGCCATTCTGGTTAAGCGTTTGGAGCAGCAGAATTGCGAAAAATTTTTTGCCTTCTCAACCATTTCTTGGCTTCAAACTCCCATATCTCGCGAACGGAATGACCTAACCCAAAAATTCCTGTTGCATCTGAAAGTAGAAACTCGCCCGGTTACAACGGTATGTGTATTTTTTCCCTAGGCCATTCTGGTTAAGCGTTTGGAGCAGCAGAATTGCGAAAAATTTTTTGCCTTCTCAACCATTTCTTGGCTTCAAACTCCCATATCTCGCGAACGGATTGACCTAACCCAAAATTCCTGTTGCATCTGAAAGTAGAAACTCGCCCGATTACAGCGGTATGTGTATTTTTTCCCTAGGCCATTCCGGTTAAGCGTTTGGAGCAGCAGAATTGCGAAAAATTTTTTGCCTTCTCAACCATTTCTTGGCTTCAAACTCCCATATCTCGCGAACGGATTGACCTAACCCAAAAATTCCTGTTGCATCTGAAAGTAGAAACTCACCCGATTACAACGGTATGTGTATTTTTTCCATAGGCCATTCTGGTTAAGCGTTTGGAGCAGCAGAATTGCGAAAAATTTTTTGTCTTCTCAACCATTTCTTGGCTTCAAACTCCCATATCTCGCGAACGGATTGACCTAACCCAAAAATTCCTGTTGCATCTGAAAGTAGAAACTCGCCCGATTACAACGGTATTTGTATTTTTTCCATAGGCCATTCTGGTTAAGCGTTTGGAGCAGCAGAATTGCGAAAAATTTTTTGTCTTCTCAACCATTTCTTGGCTTCAAACTCCCATATCTCGCGGACGGATTGACCTAACCCAAAAATTCCTGTTGCGTGTGAAAGTAGAAACTCGCCCGATTACAACGGTACGTGTATTTTTTCCCTAGCCCATTCTGGTTAAGCGTTTGGAGCAGCAGAATTGCGAAAAATTTGTTGTCTTCTCAAGCATTTCTTAGCTTCAAAGTCCCATATCTCGCGAACGGATTGACCAAACCCGAAAATTCCTGCTGCGTCTGAAAGTAGGAACTCGCCCGATTATAACGATATGCGTATTTTTTCCCTAGGCCATTCTGGTTAAGCGTTTGGAGCAGCAGAATTGCGAAAAATGTTTTGCCTTCTCAACCATTTCTTGGCTTCAAACTCCCATATCTCGCGAACGGATTGATCTAACCCAAAAATTCCTGTTGCATCTGAAAGTAGAAACTCGCCCGATTACAACGGTATTTGTATTTTTTTCCTAGGCCATTCTGGTTAAGCGTTTGGAGCAGCAGAAGTGCGAAAAATTTGTTGTCTTCTCAACCATTTCTTAGCTTCAAACTCCCATATCTCGCGAACGGATTGACGTAACCCAAAATTTCCTATTGCATCTGAAAGTACAAACTCGCCCGATTACAACGGTATGTGTATTTTTTCCCTAGGCCATTCTGGTTAAGCGTTTGGAACAGCAGAATTGCGAAAAATTTTTTGCCTTCTCAACCATTTCTTGGCTTCAAAGTCTCATATCTCGCGAACGGATTGACATAACCCAAAAATTCCTATTGCATCTGAAAGTAGAATCTCGCCCGATTACAGCGGTACGTGTATTTTTTCCCTAGCCCATTCTGGTTAAGCGTTTGGAGCAGCAGAATTGCGAAAAATTTGTTGTCTTCTCAACCATTTCTTAGCTTCAAACTCCCATATCTCGCGAACGGATTGACGTAACTCAAAATTTCCTATTGCATCTGAAAGTAGAAACTCGCCCGATTACAACGGTATGTGTATTTTTTCCCTAGGCCATTCTGCTTAAGCGTTTGGAACAGCAGAATTGCGAAAAATTTTTTGCCTTCTCAACCATTTCTTGGCTTCAAAGTCTCATATCTCGCGAACGGATTGACCTAACCCAAAAATTCCTATTGCATCTGAAAGTAGAATCTCGCCCGATTACAGCGGTATGTGTATTTTTTCCCTAGCCCATTCTGGTTAAGCGTTTGGAGCAGCAGAATTGCGAAAAAATTGTTGTCTTCTCAACCATTACTTAGCTTCAAACTCCCATACCTCGCGAACGGATTGACGTAACCCAAAAATTCCTGTTGCATCTGAAAGTAGAAACTCGCCCGATTACAACGGTATGTGTATTTTTTCCCTAGGCCATTCTGGTTAAGCGTTTGGAGCAGCAGAATTGCGAAAAATTTTTTGCCTTCTCAACCATTTCTTGGCTTCAAAGTCTCATATCTCGCGAACGGATTGATCTATCCCAAAAATTCCTATTGCATCTGAAAGTAGAAACTCGCCCGATTACAACGGTATTTGTATTTTTTCCATAGGCCATTCTGGTTAAGCGTTTGGAGCAGCAGAATTGCGAAAAATTTTTTGCCTTCTCAACCATTTCTTAGCTTCAAACTCCCATATCTCGCGAACGGATTGACCTAACCCAAAAATTCCTATTGCACCTGAAAGTAGAAACTCGCCCGATTACAACGGTTTGTGTATTTTTTTCCTAGGCCATTCTGGTTAAGCGTTTGGAGCAGCAGAAGTGCGAAAAATTTGTTGTCTTCTCAACCGTTTCTTAGCTTCAAACTCCCATATCTCGCGAACGGATTGACCTAACCCAAAAATTCCTATTGCATCTGAAAGTAGAATCTCGCCCGATTACAACGGTATGTGTATCTTTTCCATAGGCCATTCTGGTTAAGCGTTTGGAGCAGCAGAATTGCGAAAAATTTTTTGTCTTCTCAACCATTTCTTGGCTTCAAACTCCCATATCTCGCGGACGGATTGACCTAACCCAAAAATTCCTCTTGCGTGTGAAAGTAGAAACTCGCCCGATTACAACGGTACGTGTATTTTTTCCCTAGCCCATTCTGGTTAAGCGTTTGGAGCAGCAGAATTGCGAAAAATTTGTTGTCTTCTCAACCATTTCTTAGCTTCAAACTCCCATACCTCGCGAACGGATTGACGTAACCCAAAATTTCCTATTGCATCTGAAAGTAGAAACTCGCCCGATTACAACGGTATGTGTATTTTTTCCCTAGGCCATTCTGGTTAAGCGTTTGGAGCAGCAGAATTGCGAAAAATTTTTTGCCTTCTCAACCATTTCTTGGCTTCAAAGTCTCATATCTCGCGAACGGACTGACCTATCCCAAAAATTCCTATTGCATCTGAAAGTAGAAACTCGCCCGATTACAACGGTATGTGTATTTTTTCCCTAGGCCATTCTGGTTAAGCGTTTGGAGCAGCAGAAGTGCGAAAAATTTGTTGTCTTCTCAACCATTTCTTAGCTTCAAACTCCCATATCTCGCGAACGGATTGACGTAACCCAAAATTTCCTATTGCATCTGAAAGTAGAAACTCGCCCGATTACAACGGTATGTGTATTTTTTCCCTAGGCCATTCTGGTTAAGCGTTTGGAGCAGCAGAATTGCGAAAAATTTTTTGCCTTCTCAACCATTTCTTAGCTTCAAACTCCCATATCTCGCGAACGGATAGACCTAACCCAAAAATTCCTATTTCACCTGAAAGTAGAAACTCGCCCGATTACAACGGTTTGTGTATTTTTTCCCTAGGCCATTCTGGTTAAGCGTTTGGAGCAGCAGAAGTGCGAAAAATTTGTTGTCTTCTCAACCATTTCTTAGCTTCAAACTCCCATATCTCGCGAACGGATTGACGTAACCCAAAATTTCCTATTGCATCTGAAAGTAGAAACTCGCCCGATTACAACGGTATGTGTATTTTTTTCCTAGGCCATTCTGGTTAAGCGTTTGGAGCAGCAGAATTGCGAAAAATTTTTTGCCTTCTCTACCATTTCTTGGCTTCAAACTCCCATATCTCGCGAACGGCTTGACCTAACCCAAAAATTCCTGTTGCATCTGAAAGTAGAAACTCACCCGATTACAACGGTATGTGTATTTTTTCCATAGGCCATTCTGGTTAAGCGTTTGGAGCAGCAGAATTGCGAAAAATTTTTTGCCTTCTCTACCATTTCTTGGCTTCAAACTCCCATATCTCGCGAACGGCTTGACCTAACCCAAAAATTCCTATTGCATTTGAAAGTAGAAACTCGCCCGATTACAACGGTATGTGTATTTTTTCCCTAGGCCATTCTGGTTAAGCGTTTGGAACAGCAGAATTGCGAAAAATTTTTTGCCTTCTCAACCATTTCTTGGCTTCAAAGTCTCATATCTCGCGAACGGATTGACCTAACCCAAAAATTCCTATTGCATCTGAAAGTAGAAACTCGCCCGATTACAACGGTATGTGTATTTTTTCCCTAGGCCATTCTGGTTAAACGTTTGGAGCAGCAGAATTGCGAAAAATTTTTTGCCTTCTCTACCATTTCTTGGCTCCAAACTCCCATATCTCGCGAACGGCTTGACCTAACCCAAAAATTCCTATTGCATCTGAAAGTAGAAACTCGCCCGATTACAACGGTATGTGTATTTTTTCCCTAGGCCATTCTGGTTAAGCGTTTGGAGCAGCAGAATTGCGAAAAATTTTTTGCCTTCTCAACCATTTCTTGGATTCAAACTCCCATATCTCGCGAACGGATTGACCTAACCCAAAAATTCCTGTTGCATCTGAAAGTAGAAACTCGCCCGATTACAGCGGTATGTATATTTTTTCCCTAGGCCATTCTGGTTAAGCGTTTGGAGCAGCAGAATTGCGAAAAATTTTTTGCCTTCTCAACCATTTCTTGGCTTCAAACTCCCATATCTCGCGAACGGATTGACCTAACCCAAAAATTCCTGTTGCATCTGAAAGTAGAAACTCACCCGATTACAACGGTATGTGTATTTTTTCCATAGGCCATTCTGGTTAAGCGTTTGGAGCAGACGAATTGCGAAAAATTTTTTGTGTTCTCAACCATTTCTTGGCTTCAAACTCCCATATCTCGCGAACGGAATGACCTTACCCAAAAATTCCTGTTGCATCTGAAAGTAGAAACTCGCCCGATTACAACGGTATGTGTATTTTTTCCATAGGCCATTCTGGTTAAGCGTTTGGAGCAGCAGAATTGCGAAAAATTTTTTGTCTTCTCAACCATTTCTTGGCTTCAAACTCCCATATCTCGCGAACGGATTGACCTAACCCAAAAATTCCTATTGCATCTGAAAGTAGAAACTCGCCCGATTACAACGGTACGTGTATTTTTTCCCTAGCCCATTCTGGTTAAGCGTTTGGAGCAGCAGAATTGCGAAAAATTTGTTGTCTTCTCAACCATTTCTTAGCTTCAAACTCCCATACCTCGCGAACGGATTGACGTAACCCAAAATTTCCTATTGCATCTGAAAGTAGAAACTCGCCCGATTACAACGGTATGTGAATTTTTTCCCTAGGCCATTCTGGTTAAGCGTTTGGAGCTGCAGAATTGCGAAAAATTTTTTGCCTTCTCAACCATTTCTTGGCTTCAATGTCTCATATCTCGCGAACGGATTGACCTATCCCAAAAATTCCTATTGCATCTGAAAGTAGAAACTCGCCCGATTACAACGGTATGTGTATTTTCTCCTTAGGCCACTCTGGTTAAGCGTTTGGAGCATTAGAAGTGCGAAAAATTTGTTGTCTTCTCAACCATTTCTTAGCTTCAAACTCCCATATCTCGCGAACGGATTGACGCAACCCAAAATTTCCTATTGCATCTGAAAGTAGAAACTCGCCCGATTACAACGGTATGTGTATTTTTTCCCTAGGCCATTCTGGCTAAGCGTTTGGAGCAGCAGAATTGCGAAAAATTTTTTGCCTTCTCAACCATTTCTTGGCTTCAAAGTCTCATATCTCGCGAACGGATTGACCTATCCCAAAAATTCCTATTGCATCTGAAAGTAGAAACTCGCCCGATTACAACGGTATGTGTATTTTTTCCATAGGCCATTCTGGTTAAGCGTTTGGAGCAGCAGAATTGCGAAAAATTTTTTGCCTTCTCAACCATTTCTTAGCTTCAAACTCCCATATCTCGCGAACGGATTGACCTAACCCAAAAATTCCTATTGCATCTGAAAGTAGAATCTCGCCCGATTACAGCGGTACGTGTATTTTTTCCCTAGCCCATTCTGGTTAAGCGTTTGGAGCAGCAGAATTGCGAAAAATTTGTTGTCTTCTCAACCATTTCTTAGCTTCAAACTCCCATACCTCGCGAACGGATTGACGTAACCCAAAATTTCCTATTGCATCTGAAAGTAGAAACTCGCCCGATTACAACGGTATGTGTATTTTTTCCCTAGGCCATTCTGGTTAAGCGTTTGGAGCAGCAGAATTGCGAAAAATTTTTTGCCTTCTCAACCATTTCTTGGCTTCAAAGTCTCATGTCTCGCGAACGGATTGACCTATCCCAAAAATTCCTATTGCATCTGAAAGTAGAAACTCGCCCGATTACAACGGTATGTGTATTTTCTCCATAGGCCATTCTGGTTAAGCGTTTGGAGCAGCAGAATTGCGAAAAATTTTTTGCCTTCTCAACCATTTCTTGGCTTCAAACTCCCATATCTCGCGAACGGAATGACCTAACCCAAAAATTCCTGTTGCATCTGAAAGTAGAAACTCGCCCGGTTACAACGGTATGTGTATTTTTTCCCTAGGCCATTCTGGTTAAGCGTTTGGAGCAGCAGAATTGCGAAAAATTTTTTGCCTTCTCAACCATTTCTTGGCTTCAAACTCCCATATCTCGCGAACGGATTGACCTAACCCAAAATTCCTGTTGCATCTGAAAGTAGAAACTCGCCCGATTACAGCGGTATGTGTATTTTTTCCCTAGGCCATTCCGGTTAAGCGTTTGGAGCAGCAGAATTGCGAAAAATTTTTTGCCTTCTCAACCATTTCTTGGCTTCAAACTCCCATATCTCGCGAACGGATTGACCTAACCCAAAAATTCCTGTTGCATCTGAAAGTAGAAACTCACCCGATTACAACGGTATGTGTATTTTTTCCATAGGCCATTCTGGTTAAGCGTTTGGAGCAGCAGAATTGCGAAAAATTTTTTGTCTTCTCAACCATTTCTTGGCTTCAAACTCCCATATCTCGCGAACGGATTGACCTAACCCAAAAATTCCTGTTGCATCTGAAAGTAGAAACTCGCCCGATTACAACGGTATTTGTATTTTTTCCATAGGCCATTCTGGTTAAGCGTTTGGAGCAGCAGAATTGCGAAAAATTTTTTGTCTTCTCAACCATTTCTTGGCTTCAAACTCCCATATCTCGCGGACGGATTGACCTAACCCAAAAATTCCTGTTGCGTGTGAAAGTAGAAACTCGCCCGATTACAACGGTACGTCTATTTTTTCCCTAGCCCATTCTGGTTAAGCGTTTGGAGCAGCAGAATTGCGAAAAATTTGTTGTCTTCTCAAGCATTTCTTAGCTTCAAAGTCCCATATCTCGCGAACGGATTGACCAAACCCGAAAATTCCTGCTGCGTCTGAAAGTAGGAACTCGCCCGATTATAACGATATGCGTATTTTTTCCCTAGGCCATTCTGGTTAAGCGTTTGGAGCAGCAGAATTGCGAAAAATGTTTTGCCTTCTCAACCATTTCTTGGCTTCAAACTCCCATATCTCGCGAACGGATTGATCTAACCCAAAAATTCCTGTTGCATCTGAAAGTAGAAACTCGCCCGATTACAACGGTATTTGTATTTTTTTCCTAGGCCATTCTGGTTAAGCGTTTGGAGCAGCAGAAGTGCGAAAAATTTGTTGTCTTCTCAACCATTTCTTAGCTTCAAACTCCCATATCTCGCGAACGGATTGACGTAACCCAAAATTTCCTATTGCATCTGAAAGTAGAAACTCGCCCGATTACAACGGTATGTGTATTTTTTCCCTAGGCCATTCTGGTTAAGCGTTTGGAACAGCAGAATTGCGAAAAATTTTTTGCCTTCTCAACCATTTCTTGGCTTCAAAGTCTCATATCTCGCGAACGGATTGACATAACCCAAAAATTCCTATTGCATCTGAAAGTAGAATCTCGCCCGATTACAGCGGTACGTGTATTTTTTCCCTAGCCCATTCTGGTTAAGCGTTTGGAGCAGCAGAATTGCGAAAAATTTGTTGTCTTCTCAACCATTTCTTAGCTTCAAACTCCCATATCTCGCGAACGGATTGACGTAACTCAAAATTTCCTATTGCATCTGAAAGTAGAAACTCGCCCGATTACAACGGTATGTGTATTTTTTCCCTAGGCCATTCTGCTTAAGCGTTTGGAACAGCAGAATTGCGAAAAATTTTTTGCCTTCTCAACCATTTCTTGGCTTCAAAGTCTCATATCTCGCGAACGGATTGACCTAACCCAAAAATTCCTATTGCATCTGAAAGTAGAATCTCGCCCGATTACAGCGGTATGTGTATTTTTTCCCTAGCCCATTCTGGTTAAGCGTTTGGAGCAGCAGAATTGCGAAAAATTTGTTGTCTTCTCAACCATTTCTTAGCTTCAAACTCCCATACCTCGCGAACGGATTGACGTAACCCAAAATTTCCTATTGCATCTGAAAGTAGAAACTCGCCCGATTACAACGGTATGTGTATTTTTTCCCTAGGCCATTCTGGTTAAGCGTTTGGAGCAGCAGAATTGCGAAAAATTTTTTGCCTTCTCAACCATTTCTTAGCTTCAAACTCCCATATCTCGCGAACGGATTGACGTAACCCAAAATTTCCTATTGCATCTGAAAGTAGAAACTCGCCCGATTACAACGGTATGTGTATTTTTTCCCTAGGCCATTCTGGTTAAGCGTTTGGAACAGCAGAATTGCGAAAAATTTTTTGCCTTCTCAACCATTTCTTGGCTTCAAAGTCTCATATCTCGCGAACGGATTGACCTAACCCAAAAATTCCTATTGCATCTGAAAGTAGAATCTCGCCCGATTACAGCGGTACGTGTATTTTTTCCGTAGCCCATTCTGGTTAAGCGTTTGGAGCAGCAGAATTGCGAAAAATTTGTTGTCTTCTCAACCATTTCTTAGCTTCAAACTCCCATATCTCGCGAACGGATTGACGTAACTCAAAATTTCCTATTGCATCTGAAAGTAGAAACTCGCCCGATTACAACGGTATGTGTATTTTTTCCCTAGGCCATTCTGCTTAAGCGTTTGGAACAGCAGAATTGCGAAAAATTTTTTGCCTTCTCAACCATTTCTTGGCTTCAAAGTCTCATATCTCGCGAACGGATTGACCTAACCCAAAAATTCCTATTGCATCTGAAAGTAGAATCTCGCCCGATTACAGCGGTACGTGTATTTTTTCCCTAGCCCATTCTGGTTAAGCGTTTGGAGCAGCAGAATTGCGAAAAATTTGTTGTCTTCTCAACCATTTCTTAGCTTCAAACTCCCATACCTCGCGAACGGATTGACGTAACCCAAAATTTCCTATTGCATCTGAAAGTAGAAACTCGCCCGATTACAACGGTATATGTATTTTTTCCCTAGGCCATTCTGGTTAAGCGTTTGGAGCAGCAGAATTGCGAAAAATTTTTTGCCTTCTCAACCATTTCTTGGCTTCAAAGTCTCATATCTCGCGAACGGATTGATCTATCCCAAAAATTCCTATTGCATCTGAAAGTAGAAACTCGCCCGATTACAACGGTATGTGTATTTTCTCCCTAGGCCATTCTGGTTAAGCGTTTGGAGCAGCAGAATTGCGAAAAATTTTTTGCCTTCTCAACCATTTCTTGGCTTCAAACTCCCATATCTCGCGAACGGATTGACCTAACCCAAAATTCCTGTTGCATCTGAAAGTAGAAACTCGCCCGATTACAGCGGTATGTGTATTTTTTCCCTAGGCCATTCCGGTTAAGCGTTTGGAGCAGCAGAATTGCGAAAAATTTTTTGCCTTCTCAACCATTTCTTGGCTTCAAACTCCCATATCTCGCGAACGGATTGACCTAACCCAAAAATTCCTGTTGCATCTGAAAGTAGAAACTCACCCGATTACAACGGTATGTGTATTTTTTCCATAGGCCATTCTGGTTAAGCGTTTGGAGCAGCAGAATTGCGAAAAATTTTTTGTCTTCTCAACCATTTCTTGGCTTCAAACTCCCATATCTCGCGAACGGATTGACCTAACCCAAAAATTCCTGTTGCATCTGAAAGTAGAAACTCGCCCGATTACAACGGTATTTGTATTTTTTCCATAGGCCATTCTGGTTAAGCGTTTGGAGCAGCAGAATTGCGAAAAATTTTTTGTCTTCTCAACCATTTCTTGGCTTCAAACTCCCATATCTCGCGGACGGATTGACCTAACCCAAAAATTCCTGTTGCGTGTGAAAGTAGAAACTCGCCCGATTACAACGGTACGTGTATTTTTTCCCTAGCCCATTCTGGTTAAGCTTTTGGAGCAGCAGAATTGCGAAAAATTTGTTGTCTTCTCAACCATTTCTTAGCTTCAAAGTCCCATATCTCGCGAACGGATTGACCAAACACAAAAATTCCTGCTGCGTCTGAAAGTAGGAACTCGCCCGATTATAACGATATGCGTATTTTTTCCCTAGGGCATTCTGGTTAAGCGTTTGGAGCAGCAGAATTGCAAAAAATGTTTTACCTTCTCAACCATTTCTTGGCTTCAAACTCCCATATCTCGCGAACGGATTGACCTAACCCAAAAATTCCTATTGCATCTGAAAGTAGAAACTCGCCCGATTACAGCGGTATGTGTATTTTTTCCCTAGGCAATTCTGGTTAAGCGTTTGGAGCAGCAGAATTGCGAAAAATTTTTTGCCATCTCAACCATTTCTTGGCTTCAAACTCCCATATATCGCGAACGGATTGACCTAACCCAAAAATTCCTGTTGCACCTGAAAGTAGAAACTCGCCGATTACAACAGTATGTGTATTTTTTCCCTAGGCCATTCTGGTTAAGCGTTTGGAGCAGCAGAATTGCGAAAAATTTTTTGCCTTCTAAACCAGTTCTTGGCTTCAAACTCCCATATCACGCGAACGGATTGACCTAACCCAAAAGTTCCTGTTGCGTCTGAAAGTAGAAACTCGCCCGATTACAACGGTATGTGTATTTTTTCCCTAGGCAATACTGGTTAAGCGTTTGGAGCAGCAGAATTGCGAAAAATTTTTTGCCATCTCAACCATTTCTTGGCTTCAAACTCCCATATATCGCGAACGGATTGACCTAACCCAAAAATTCCTGTTGCACCTGAAAGTAGAAACTCGCCGATTACAACAGTATGTGTATTTTTTCCCTAGGCCATTCTGGTTAAGCGTTTGGAGCAGCAGAATTGCGAAAAATTTTTTGCCTTCTAAACCAGTTCTTGGCTTCAAACTCCCATATCACGCGAACGGATTGACCTAACCCAAAAGTTCCTGTTGCGTCTGAAAGTAGAAACTCGCCCGATTACAACGGTATGTGTATTTTTTCCCTAGGCCATTCTGGTTAAGCGTTTGGAGCAGCAGAATTGCGAAAAATTTTTTGCCGTCTCAACCATTTCTTGGCTTCAAACTGCCATATCTAGCGAACGGATGGACCTAACCCAAAAATTCCTATTGCATCTGAAAGTATAAACTCGCCCGACTACAGCGGTATGTATATTTTTTCCCTAGGGCATTCTGGATAAGGGTTTGGATCAGCAGAATTACCAAAAATTGTATGCCTTCTCAACCATTTCTTGGCTTCAAACTCCCATATCTCGCGAACGGATAGACCTAACCCAAAAATTCCTGTTGCGTGTGAAAGTAGAAACTCGCCCGATTACAACGGTATGTGTATTTTTTCAATAGCCTATTCTGGTTAAGAGTTTGGAGCAGCAGAATAGCGAAAAATTGTTTGCATTCTCAACCATTTCTTGGCTTCAAACTCCCATATCTCGCGAACGGATTGACCTAACCCAAAAATTCCTGTAGCATCTGAAAGTAGAAACTCGCCCGATTACAACGGTATGTGTATTTTTTCCATAGGCCATTCTGGTTAAGCATTTGGAGCAGCAGAATTGCGAAAAATTTTTTGTCTTCTCAACCATTTCTTGGTTTCAAACCACCATATCTCGCGGACGCATTGACCTAACCCAAAATTCCTGTTGCATCTGAAAGTAGAAACTCGCCCGATTACAGCGGTATGTCTATTTTTTCCCTAGGCCATTCCGGTTAAGCGTTTGGAGCAGCAGAATTGCGAAAAATTTTTTGCCTTCTCAACCATTTCTTGGCTTCAAACTCCCATATCTCGCGAACGGATTGACCTAACCCAAAAATTCCTGTTGCATCTGAAAGTAGAAACTCACCCGATTACAACGGTATGTGTATTTTTTCCATAGGCCATTCTGGTTAAGCGTTTGGAGCAGCAGAATTGCGAAAAATTTTTTGTCTTCTCAACCATTTCTTGGCTTCAAACTCCCATATCTCGCGAACGGATTGACCTAACCCAAAAATTCCTGTTGCATCTGAAAGTAGAAACTCGCCCGATTACAACGGTATTTGTATTTTTTCCATAGGCCATTCTGGTTAAGCGTTTGGAGCAGCAGAATTGCGAAAAATTTTTTGTCTTCTCAACCATTTCTTGGCTTCAAACTCCCATATCTCGCGGACGGATTGACCTAACCCAAAAATTCCTGTTGCGTGTGAAAGTAGAAACTCGCCCGATTACAACGGTACGTGTATTTTTTCCCTAGCCCATTCTGGTTAAGCGTTTGGAGCAGCAGAATTGCGAAAAATTTGTTGTCTTCGCAACCATTTCTTAGCTTCAAAGTCCCATATCTCGCGAACGGATTGACCAAACCCAAAAATTCCTGCTGCGTCTGAAAGTAGGAACTCGCCCGATTATAACGATATGCGTATTTTTTCCCTAGGGCATTCTGGTTAAGCGTTTGGAGCAGCAGAATTGCAAAAAATTTTTTGCCTTCTCAACCATTTCTTGGCTTCAAACTCCCATATATCGCGAACGGATTGACCTAACCCAAAAATTCCTGTTGCACCTGAAAGTAGAAACTCGCCGATTACAACAGTATGTGTATTTTTTCCCTAGGCCATTCTGGTTAAGCGTTTGGAGCAGCAGAATTGCGAAAAATTTTTTGCCTTCTAAACCAGTTCTTGGCTTCAAACTCCCATATCACGCGAACGGATTGACCTAACCCAAAAGTTCCTGTTGCGTCTGAAAGTAGAAACTCGCCCGATTACAACGGTATGTGTATTTTTTCCCTAGGCCATTCTGGTTAAGCGTTTGGAGCAGCAGAATTGCGAAAAATTTTTTGCCGTCTCAACCATTTCTTGGCTTCAAACTGCCATATCTAGCGAACGGATGGACCTAACCCAAAAATTCCTATTGCATCTGAAAGTATAAACTCGCCCGACTACAGCGGTATGTATATTTTTTCCCTAGGGCATTCTGGATAAGGGTTTGGATCAGCAGAATTACCAAAAATTGTATGCCTTCTCAACCATTTCTTGGCTTCAAACTCCCATATCTCGCGAACGGATAGACCTAACCCAAAAATTCCTGTTGCGTGTGAAAGTAGAAACTCGCCCGATTACAACGGTATGTGTATTTTTTCAATAGCCTATTCTGGTTAAGAGTTTGGAGCAGCAGAATAGCGAAGAATTGTTTGCATTCTCAACCATTTCTTGGCTTCAAACTCCCATATCTCGCGAACGGATTGACCTAACCCAAAAATTCCTGTAGCATCTGAAAGTAGAAACTCGCCCGATTACAACGGTATGTGTATTTTTTCCATAGGCCATTCTGGTTAAGCATTTGGAGCAGCAGAATTGCGAAAAATTTTTTGTCTTCTCAACCATTTCTTGGTTTCAAACCACCATATCTCGCGGACGCATTGACCTAACCCAAAATTCCTGTTGCATCTGAAAGTAGAAACTCGCCCGATTACAGCGGTATGTCTATTTTTTCCCTAGGCCATTCCGGTTAAGCGTTTGGAGCAGCAGAATTGCGAAAAATTTTTTGCCTTCTCAACCATTTCTTGGCTTCAAAGTCTCATATCTCGCGAACGGATTGACCTAACCCAAAAATTCCTATTGCATCTGAAAGTAGAATCTCGCCCGATTACAGCGGTACGTGTATTTTTTCCCTAGCCCATTCTGGTTAAGCGTTTGGAGCAGCAGAATTGCGAAAAATTTGTTGTCTTCTCAACCATTTCTTAGCTTCAAACTCCCATATCTCGCGAACGGATTGACCTAACTCAAAATTTCCTATTGCATCTGAAAGTAGAAACTCGCCCGATTACAACGGTATGTGTATTTTTTCCCTAAGCCATTCTGCTTAAGCGTTTGGAACAGCAGAATTGCGAAAAATTTTTTGCCTTCTCAACCATTTCTTGGCTTCAAAGTCTCATATCTCGCGAACGGATTGACCTAACCCAAAAATTCCTATTGCATCTGAAAGTAGAATCTCGCCCGATTACAGCGGTACGTGTATTTTTTCCCTAGCCCATTCTGGTTAAGCGTTTGGAGCAGCAGAATTGCGAAAAATTTGTTGTCTTCTCAACCATTTCTTAGCTTCAAACTCCCATACCTCGCGAACGGATTGACGTAACCCAAAATTTCCTATTG
This sequence comes from Ptiloglossa arizonensis, assembly GCF_051014685.1. NCBI lineage: Eukaryota > Metazoa > Arthropoda > Insecta > Hymenoptera > Colletidae > Ptiloglossa > Ptiloglossa arizonensis. The sequence goes on from NW_027479350.1 coordinate 43,640, forward strand.
CATCTGAAAGTAGAAACTCGCCCGATTACAACGGTATATGTATTTTTTCCCTAGGCCATTCTGGTTAAGCGTTTGGAGCAGCAGAATTGCGAAAAATTTTTTGCCTTCTCAACCATTTCTTGGCTTCAAAGTCTCATATCTCGCGAACGGATTGATCTATCCCAAAAATTCCTATTGCATCTGAAAGTAGAAACTCGCCCGATTACAACGGTATGTGTATTTTCTCCCTAGGCCATTCTGGTTAAGCGTTTGGAGCAGCAGAATTGCGAAAAATTTTTTGCCTTCTCAACCATTTCTTGGCTTCAAACTCCCATATCTCGCGAACGGATTGACCTAACCCAAAATTCCTGTTGCATCTGAAAGTAGAAACTCGCCCGATTACAGCGGTATGTGTATTTTTTCCCTAGGCCATTCCGGTTAAGCGTTTGGAGCAGCAGAATTGCGAAAAATTTTTTGCCTTCTCAACCATTTCTTGGCTTCAAACTCCCATATCTCGCGAACGGATTGACCTAACCCAAAAATTCCTGTTGCATCTGAAAGTAGAAACTCACCCGATTACAACGGTATGTGTATTTTTTCCATAGGCCATTCTGGTTAAGCGTTTGGAGCAGCAGAATTGCGAAAAATTTTTTGTCTTCTCAACCATTTCTTGGCTTCAAACTCCCATATCTCGCGAACGGATTGACCTAACCCAAAAATTCCTGTTGCATCTGAAAGTAGAAACTCGCCCGATTACAACGGTATTTGTATTTTTTCCATAGGCCATTCTGGTTAAGCGTTTGGAGCAGCAGAATTGCGAAAAATTTTTTGTCTTCTCAACCATTTCTTGGCTTCAAACTCCCATATCTCGCGGACGGATTGACCTAACCCAAAAATTCCTGTTGCGTGTGAAAGTAGAAACTCGCCCGATTACAACGGTACGTGTATTTTTTCCCTAGCCCATTCTGGTTAAGCTTTTGGAGCAGCAGAATTGCGAAAAATTTGTTGTCTTCTCAACCATTTCTTAGCTTCAAAGTCCCATATCTCGCGAACGGATTGACCAAACACAAAAATTCCTGCTGCGTCTGAAAGTAGGAACTCGCCCGATTATAACGATATGCGTATTTTTTCCCTAGGGCATTCTGGTTAAGCGTTTGGAGCAGCAGAATTGCAAAAAATGTTTTACCTTCTCAACCATTTCTTGGCTTCAAACTCCCATATCTCGCGAACGGATTGACCTAACCCAAAAATTCCTATTGCATCTGAAAGTAGAAACTCGCCCGATTACAGCGGTATGTGTATTTTTTCCCTAGGCAATTCTGGTTAAGCGTTTGGAGCAGCAGAATTGCGAAAAATTTTTTGCCATCTCAACCATTTCTTGGCTTCAAACTCCCATATATCGCGAACGGATTGACCTAACCCAAAAATTCCTGTTGCACCTGAAAGTAGAAACTCGCCGATTACAACAGTATGTGTATTTTTTCCCTAGGCCATTCTGGTTAAGCGTTTGGAGCAGCAGAATTGCGAAAAATTTTTTGCCTTCTAAACCAGTTCTTGGCTTCAAACTCCCATATCACGCGAACGGATTGACCTAACCCAAAAGTTCCTGTTGCGTCTGAAAGTAGAAACTCGCCCGATTACAACGGTATGTGTATTTTTTCCCTAGGCAATTCTGGTTAAGCGTTTGGAGCAGCAGAATTGCGAAAAATTTTTTGCCATCTCAACCATTTCTTGGCTTCAAACTCCCATATATCGCGAACGGATTGACCTAACCCAAAAATTCCTGTTGCACCTGAAAGTAGAAACTCGCCGATTACAACAGTATGTGTATTTTTTCCCTAGGCCATTCTGGTTAAGCGTTTGGAGCAGCAGAATTGCGAAAAATTTTTTGCCTTCTAAACCAGTTCTTGGCTTCAAACTCCCATATCACGCGAACGGATTGACCTAACCCAAAAGTTCCTGTTGCGTCTGAAAGTAGAAACTCGCCCGATTACAACGGTATGTGTATTTTTTCCCTAGGCCATTCTGGTTAAGCGTTTGGAGCAGCAGAATTGCGAAAAATTTTTTGCCGTCTCAACCATTTCTTGGCTTCAAACTGCCATATCTAGCGAACGGATGGACCTAACCCAAAAATTCCTATTGCATCTGAAAGTATAAACTCGCCCGACTACAGCGGTATGTATATTTTTTCCCTAGGGCATTCTGGATAAGGGTTTGGATCAGCAGAATTACCAAAAATTGTATGCCTTCTCAACCATTTCTTGGCTTCAAACTCCCATATCTCGCGAACGGATAGACCTAACCCAAAAATTCCTGTTGCGTGTGAAAGTAGAAACTCGCCCGATTACAACGGTATGTGTATTTTTTCAATAGCCTATTCTGGTTAAGAGTTTGGAGCAGCAGAATAGCGAAAAATTGTTTGCATTCTCAACCATTTCTTGGCTTCAAACTCCCATATCTCGCGAACGGATTGACCTAACCCAAAAATTCCTGTAGCATCTGAAAGTAGAAACTCGCCCGATTACAACGGTATGTGTATTTTTTCCATAGGCCATTCTGGTTAAGCATTTGGAGCAGCAGAATTGCGAAAAATTTTTTGTCTTCTCAACCATTTCTTGGTTTCAAACCACCATATCTCGCGGACGCATTGACCTAACCCAAAATTCCTGTTGCATCTGAAAGTAGAAACTCGCCCGATTACAGCGGTATGTCTATTTTTTCCCTAGGCCATTCCGGTTAAGCGTTTGGAGCAGCAGAATTGCGAAAAATTTTTTGCCTTCTCAACCATTTCTTGGCTTCAAACTCCCATATCTCGCGAACGGATTGACCTAACCCAAAAATTCCTGTTGCATCTGAAAGTAGAAACTCACCCGATTACAACGGTATGTGTATTTTTTCCATAGGCCATTCTGGTTAAGCGTTTGGAGCAGCAGAATTGCGAAAAATTTTTTGTCTTCTCAACCATTTCTTGGCTTCAAACTCCCATATCTCGCGAACGGATTGACCTAACCCAAAAATTCCTGTTGCATCTGAAAGTAGAAACTCGCCCGATTACAACGGTATTTGTATTTTTTCCATAGGCCATTCTGGTTAAGCGTTTGGAGCAGCAGAATTGCGAAAAATTTTTTGTCTTCTCAACCATTTCTTGGCTTCAAACTCCCATATCTCGCGGACGGATTGACCTAACCCAAAAATTCCTGTTGCGTGTGAAAGTAGAAACTCGCCCGATTACAACGGTACGTGTATTTTTTCCCTAGCCCATTCTGGTTAAGCGTTTGGAGCAGCAGAATTGCGAAAAATTTGTTGTCTTCTCAACCATTTCTTAGCTTCAAAGTCCCATATCTCGCGAACGGATTGACCAAACCCAAAAATTCCTGCTGCGTCTGAAAGTAGGAACTCGCCCGATTATAACGATATGCGTATTTTTTCCCTAGGGCATTCTGGTTAAGCGTTTGGAGCAGCAGAATTGCAAAAAATTTTTTGCCTTCTCAACCATTTCTTGGCTTCAAACTCCCATATATCGCGAACGGATTGACCTAACCCAAAAATTCCTGTTGCACCTGAAAGTAGAAACTCGCCGATTACAACGGTATGTGTATTTTTTCCCTAGGCCATTCTGGTTAAGCGTTTGGAGCAGCAGAATTGCGAAAAATTTTTTGCCTTCTAAACCATTTCTTGGCTTCAAACTCCCATATCACGCGAACGGATTGACCTAACCCAAAAGTTCCTGTTGCGTCTGAAAGTAGAAACTCGCCCGATTACAACGGTATGTGTATTTTTTCCCTAGGCCATTCTGGTTAAGCGTTTGGAGCAGCAGAATTGCGAAAAATTTTTTGCCGTCTCAACCATTTCTTGGCTTCAAACTGCCATATCTAGCGAACGGATGGACCTAACCCAAAAATTCCTATTGCATCTGAAAGTATAAACTCGCCCGACTACAGCGGTATGTATATTTTTTCCCTAGGGCATTCTGGATAAGGGTTTGGATCAGCAGAATTACCAAAAATTGTATGCCTTCTCAACCATTTCTTGGCTTCAAACTCCCATATCTCGCGAACGGATAGACCTAACCCAAAAATTCCTGTTGCGTGTGAAAGTAGAAACTCGCCCGATTACAACGGTATGTGTATTTTTTCAATAGCCTATTCTGGTTAAGAGTTTGGAGCAGCAGAATAGCGAAAAATTGTTTGCATTCTCAACCATTTCTTGGCTTCAAACTCCCATATCTCGCGAACGGATTGACCTAACCCAAAAATTCCTGTAGCATCTGAAAGTAGAAACTCGCCCGATTACAACGGTATGTTTTTTTTTTCCATAGGCCATTCTGGTTAAGCATTTGGAGCAGCAGAATTGCGAAAAATTTTTTGTCTTCTCAACCATTTCTTGGTTTCAAACCACCATATCTCGCGGACGCATTGACCTAACCCAAAATTCCTGTTGCATCTGAAAGTAGAAACTCGCCCGATTACAGCGGTATGTCTATTTTTTCCCTAGGCCATTCCGGTTAAGCGTTTGGAGCAGCAGAATTGCGAAAAATTTTTTGCCTTCTCAACCATTTCTTGGCTTCAAACTCCCATATCTCGCGAACGGATTGACCTAACCCAAAAATTCCTGTTGCATCTGAAAGTAGAAACTCACCCGATTACAACGGTATGTGTATTTTTTCCATAGGCCATTCTGGTTAAGCGTTTGGAGCAGCAGAATTGCGAAAAATTTTTTGTCTTCTCAACCATTTCTTGGCTTCAAACTCCCATATCTCGCGAACGGATTGACCTAACCCAAAAATTCCTGTTGCATCTGAAAGTAGAAACTCGCCCGATTACAACGGTATTTGTATTTTTTCCATAGGCCATTCTGGTTAAGCGTTTGGAGCAGCAGAATTGCGAAAAATTTTTTGTCTTCTCAACCATTTCTTGGCTTCAAACTCCCATATCTCGCGGACGGATTGACCTAACCCAAAAATTCCTGTTGCGTGTGAAAGTAGAAACTCGCCCGATTACAACGGTACGTGTATTTTTTCCCTAGCCCATTCTGGTTAAGCGTTTGGAGCAGCAGAATTGCGAAAAATTTGTTGTCTTCTCAACCATTTCTTAGCTTCAAAGTCCCATATCTCGCGAACGGATTGACCAAACCCAAAAATTCCTGCTGCGTCTGAAAGTAGGAACTCGCCCGATTATAACGATATGCGTATTTTTTCCCTAGGGCATTCTGGTTAAGCGTTTGGAGCAGCAGAATTGCAAAAAATTTTTTGCCTTCTCAACCATTTCTTGGCTTCAAACTCCCATATATCGCGAACGGATTGACCTAACCCAAAAATTCCTGTTGCACCTGAAAGTAGAAACTCGCCGATTACAACGGTATGTGTATTTTTTCCCTAGGCCATTCTGGTTAAGCGTTTGGAGCAGCAGAATTGCGAAAAATTTTTTGCCTTCTAAACCATTTCTTGGCTTCAAACTCCCATATCACGCGAACGGATTGACCTAACCCAAAAGTTCCTGTTGCGTCTGAAAGTAGAAACTCGCCCGATTACAACGGTATGTGTATTTTTTCCCTAGGCCATTCTGGTTAAGCGTTTGGAGCAGCAGAATTGCGAAAAATTTTTTGCCGTCTCAACCATTTCTTGGCTTCAAACTGCCATATCTAGCGAACGGATGGACCTAACCCAAAAATTCCTATTGCATCTGAAAGTATAAACTCGCCCGACTACAGCGGTATGTATATTTTTTCCCTAGGGCATTCTGGATAAGGGTTTGGATCAGCAGAATTACCAAAAATTGTATGCCTTCTCAACCATTTCTTGGCTTCAAACTCCCATATCTCGCGAACGGATAGACCTAACCCAAAAATTCCTGTTGCGTGTGAAAGTAGAAACTCGCCCGATTACAACGGTATGTGTATTTTTTCAATAGCCTATTCTGGTTAAGAGTTTGGAGCAGCAGAATAGCGAAAAATTGTTTGCATTCTCAACCATTTCTTGGCTTCAAACTCCCATATCTCGCGAACGGATTGACCTAACCCAAAAATTCCTGTAGCATCTGAAAGTAGATACTCGCCCGATTACAACGGTATGTGTATTTTTTCCATAGGCCATTCTGGTTAAGCGTTTGGAGCAGCAGAATTGCGACAAATTTTTTGTCTTCTCAACCATTTCTTGGTTTCAAACCACCATATCTCGCGGACGGATTGACCTAACCCAAAAATTCCTGTTGCGTGTGAAAGTAGAAACTCGCCCGATTACAACGGTACGTGTATTTTTCCCTAGCCCATTCTGGTTAAGCGTTTGGAGCAGCAGAATTGCGAAAAATTTGTTGTCTTCTCAGCCATTTCTTAGCTTCAAAGTCCCATATCTCGCGAACGGATTGACCAAACCCAAAAATTCCTGCTGCGTCTGAAAGTAGAAACTCGCCCGATTATAACGATATGCGTATTTTTTCCCAAAGCCATTCTGGTTAAGCGTTTGGAGCAGCAGAATTGTGAAAAATCTTTTGCCTTCTCAACCATTTCTTGGCTTCAAACTCCCATATCTCGCGAACGGATTGACCACAACCCAAAAATTCCTATTGCATCTGAAAGTAGAAACTCGCCCGATTACAGCGGTATGTGTATTTTTTCCCTAGGCAATTCTGGTTAAGGGTTTGGAGCAGCAGAATTGCAAAAAATGTTTTACCTTCTCAACCATTTCTTGGCTTCAAACTCCAATATCTCGCGAACGGATTGACCTAACCCAAAAATTCCTATTGCATCTGAAAGTAGAAACTCGCCCGATTACAGCGGTATGTGTATTTTTTCCCTAGGCAATTCTGGTTAAGCGTTTGGAGCAGCAGAATTGCGAAAAATTTTTTGTCTTCTCAACCATTTCTTGGCTTCAAACTCCCATATCTCGTGAACGGATTGACCTAACCCAAAAATTCCTGTTGCATCTGAAAGTAGAAACTCGCCCGATTACAACGGTATTTGTATTTTTTCCATAGGCAATTCTGGTTAAGCGTTTGGAGCAGCAGAATTGCGAAAAATTTGTTGCCTTCTCAACCATTTCTTGGCTTCAAACTCCCATATATCGCGAACGGATTGACCTAAACCAAAAATTCCTGTTGCACCTGAAAGTAGAAACTCGCCGATTACAACAGTATGTGTATTTTTTCCCTAGGCCATTCTGGTTAAGCGTTTGGAGCAGCAGAATTGCGAAAAATTTTTTGCCTTCTAAACTATTTCTTGGCTTCAAACTCCCATATCACGCGAACGGATTGACCTAACCCAAAAGTTCCTGTTGCGTCTGAAAGTAGAAACTCGCCCGATTACAACGGTATGTGTATTTTTTCCCTAGGCCATTCTGGTTAAGCGTTTGGAGCAGCAGAATTGCGAAAAATTTTTTGCCGTCTCAACCATTTCTTGGCTTCAAACTGCCATATCTAGCGAACGGATGGACCTAACCCAAAAATTCCTATTGCATCTGAAAGTATAAACTCGCCCGACTACAGCGGTATGTATATTTTTTCCCTAGGGCATTCTGGATAAGGGTTTGGATCAGCAGAATTACCAAAAATTGTATGCTTTCTCAACCATTTCTTGGCTTCAAACTCCCATATCTCGCGAACGGATAGACCTAACCCAAAAATTCCTGTTGCGTGTGAAAGTAGAAACTCGCCCGATTACAACGGTATGTGTATTTTTTCAATAGCCTATTCTGGTTAAGAGTTTGGAGCAGCAGAATAGCGAAAAATTGTTTGCATTCTCAACCATTTCTTGGCTTCAAACTCCCATATCTCGCGAACGGATTGACCTAACCCAAAAATTCCTGTAGCATCTGAAAGTAGAAACTCGCCCGATTACAACGGTATGTGTATTTTTTCCATAGGCCATTCTGGTTAAGCGTTTGGAGCAGCAGAATTGCGAAAAATTTGTTGTCTTCTCAACCATTTCTTAGCTCCAAAGTCCCATATCTCGCGAACGGATTGACCAAACCCAAAAATTCCTGCTGCGTCTGAAAGTAGAAACTCGCCCGATTATAACGATATGCGTAATTTTTCCCAAAGCCATTCTGGTTAAGCGTTTGGAGCAGCAGAATTGTGAAAAATCTTTTGCCTTCTCAACCATTTCTTGGCTTCAAACTCCCATATCTCGCGAACGGATTGACCTAACCCAAAAATTCCTGTTGCATCTGAAAGTAGAAACTCGCCCGATTACAGCGGTATGTGTATTTTTTCCCTAGGCAATTCTGGTTAAGGGTTTGGAGCAGCAGAATTGCAAAAAATGTTTTACCTTCTCAACCATTTCTTGGCTTCAAACTCCCATATCTCGCGAACGGATTGACCTAACCCAAAAATTCCTATTGCATCTGAAAGTAGAAACTCGCCCGATTACAGCGGTATGTGTATTTTTTCCCTAGGCAATTCTGGTTAAGCGTTTGGAGCAGCAGAATTGCGAAAAATGTTTTGCCTTCTCAACCATTTCTTGGCTTCAAACTCCCATATATCGCGAACGGATTGACCTAACCCAAAAATTCCTGTTGCACCTGAAAGTAGAAACTCGCCGATTACAACAGTATGTGTATTTTTTCCCTAGGCCAATCTGGTTAAGCGTTTGGAGCAGCAGAATTGCGAAAAATTTTTGCCTTCTAAACCATTTCTTGGCTTCAAACTCCCATATCACGCGAACGGATTGACCTAACCCAAAAGTTCCTGTTGCGTCTGAAAGTAGAAACTCGCCCGATTACAACGGTATGTGTATTTTTTCCATAGGCCATTCTGGTTAAGCGTGTGGAGCAGCAGAATTGCGAAAAATTTTTTGTCTTCTCAACCATTTCTTGGCTTCAAACTCCCATATCTCGCGAACAGATTGACCTAACCCAAAAACTCCTGTAGCATCTGAAAGTAGAAACTCGCCCGATTACAACGGTATGTGTATTTTTTCCATAGGCCATTCTGGTTAAGCGTTTGGAGCAGCAGAATTGCGAAAAATTTTTTGTCTTCTCAACCATTTCTTGGTTTCAAACTCCCATATCTCGCGTACGGATTGACCTAACCCAAAAATTCCTGTTGCGTGTGAAAGTAGAAACTCGCCCGATTACAACGGTACGTGTATTTTTTCCCTAGCCCATTCTGGTTAAGCATTTGGAGCAGCAGAATTGCGAAAAATTTGTTGTCTTCTCAACCATTTCTTATCTTCAAAGTCCCAGATCTCGCGAACGGTTTGACCAAACCCAAAAATTCCTGCTGCGTCTGAAAGTAGAAACTCGCCCGATTATAACGATATGCGTATTTTTTCCCTAGGCCATTCTGGTTAAGCGTTTGGAGCAGCAGAAGTGCGAAAAATTTTTTGCCTTCTCAACCATTTCTTGGCTTCAAACTCCCATATCTCGCGAACGGATTGACCTAACCCAAAAATTCCTATTGCATCTGAAAGTAGAAACTCGCTCGATTACAACGGTATGTGTATTTTTTCCCTAGGCCATTCTGGTTAAGCCTTTGGAGCAGCAGAATTGCGAAAAATTTTTTGCCTTCTCAACCATTTCCTGTCTTCAAACTCCCATATCTCGCGAACGGATTGACCTAACCCAAAAATTCCTGTTGCATCTGAAAGTAGAAACTCGCCCGATTACAACGGTATGTGTATTTTTTCCATAGGCCATTCTGGTTAAGCGTTTGGAGCAGCATAATTGCGAAAAATTTTTTGGCTTCTCAACCATTTCTTGTCTTCAAACTCCCATATATCGCGAACGGATTGACCTAACCCAAAAATTCCTGTTGCACCTGAAAGTAGAAACTCGCCGATTACAACAGTATGTGTATTTTTTCCCTAGGCCAATCTGGTTAAGCGTTTGGAGCAGCAGAATTGCGAAAAATTTTTTGCCTTCTAAACCATTTCTTGGCTTCAAACTCCCATATCACGCGAACGGATTGACCTAACCCAAAAGTTCCTGTTGCGTCTGAAAGTAGTAACTCGCCCGATTACAACGGTACGTGTATTTTTTCCCTAGCCCATTCTGGTTAAGCATTTGGAGCAGCAGAATTGCGAAAAATTTGTTGTCTTCTCAACCATTTCTTATCTTCAAAGTCCCAGATCTCGCGAACGGTTTGACCAAACCCAAAAATTCCTGCTGCGTCTGAAAGTAGAAACTCGCCCGATTATAACGATATGCGTATTTTTTCCCTAGGCCATTCTGGTTAAGCGTTTGGAGCAGCAGAAGTGCGAAAAATTTTTTGCCTTCTCAACCATTTCGTTGCTTCAAACTCCCATATCTCGCGAACGGATTGACCTAACCCAAAAATTCCTATTGCATCTGAAAGTAGAAACTCGCTCGATTACAACGGTATGTGTATTTTTTCCCTAGGCCATTCTGGTTAAGCCTTTGGAGCAGCAGAATTGCGAAAAATTTTTTGCCTTCTCAACCATTTCCTGTCTTCAAACTCCCATATCTCGCGAACGGATTGACCTAACCCAAAAATTCCTGTTGCATCTGAAAGTAGAAACTCGCCCGATTACAACGGTATGTGTATTTTTTCCATAGGCCATTCTGGTTAAGCGTTTGGAGCAGCATAATTGCGAAAAATTTTTTGGCTTCTCAACCATTTCTTGTCTTCAAACTCCCATATCTCGCGGACGGATTGACCTAACCCAAAAATTCCTATTGCGTCTGAAAGTAGAAACTCGCTGGATTACAAAGGTATGTGTATTTTTTCCCTAGGCCATTCTGGTTAAGCGTTTGGAGCAGCGGAATTGCAAAAATTTTTTGCCTTCTCAACCATTTCTTGGCTCCAAAGTCCCATATCTCGCGAACGGATTGACCTAACCCAAAAATTCCTGTTGCAACTGAAAGTAGAAACTCGCCGATTACAACAGTATGTGTATTTTTTCCCTAGGCCATTCTGGTTAAGCGTTTGGAGCAGCAGAATTGCGAAAAATTTTTTGCCCTCTAAACCATTTCTTGGCTTCAAACTCCCATATCACGCGAACGGATTGACCTAACCCAAAAGTTCCTGTTGCGTCTGAAAGTAGAAACTCGCCCGATTACAACGGTATGTGTATTTTTTCCATAGGCCATTCTGGTTAAGCGTTTGGAGCAGCAGAATTGCGAAAAATTTTTTGTCTTTTCAACCATTTCTTGGCTTCAAACTCCCATATCTCGCGGACGGATCGACCTAACCCAAAAATTCCTGTTGCGTGTGAAAGTAGAAACTCGCCCGATTACAACGGTACGTGTATTTTTTCCCTAGCCCATTCTGGTTAAGCGTTTGGAGCAGCAGAATTGCGAAAAATTTTGTGCCTTCTCAACGATTTCTTGGCTTCAAACTCCCATATATCGCGAACGGATTGACCTAACCCAAAAATTCCTATTGCATCTGATAATAGAAACTCGCCCGATTACAACGGTAAGTGTATTTTTTCCCTAGGCCATTCTGGTTAAGCGTTTGGAGCAGCAGAATTGCGAAAAATTTTTTGCCTTCTCAACCATTTCTTGGCTTCAAACTGCCATATCTAGCGAACGGATGGACCTAACCCAAAAATTCCTATTGCATCTGAAAGTATAAACTCGCCCGACTACAGCGGTATGTATATTTTTTCCCTAGGGCATTCTGGTTAAGCGTTTGGATCCGCAGAATTACCAAAAATTGTATGCCTTCCAACCATTTCTTGGCTTCAAACTCCCATATCTCGCGAACGGATAGACCTAACCCAAAAATTCCTGTTGCGTGTGAAAGTAGAAACTCGCCCTATTACAACGGTATTTGTATTTTTTCCCTAGGCCATTCTGGTTAAGCGTTTGGAGCAGCAGAAGTGCGAAAAATTGTTTGCATTCTCAACCATTTCTTGGCTTCAAACTCCCATATCTCGCGAACGGATTGACCTAACCCAAAAATTCCTGTTGCATCTGAAAGTAGAAACTCGCCCGATTACAACGGTATGTGTATTTTTTCCATAGGCCATTCTGGTTAAGCGTTTGGAGCAGCATAATTGCGAAAAATTTTTTGGCTTCTCAACCATTTCTTGTCTTCAAACTCCCATATCTCGCGGACGGATTGACCTAACCCAAAAATTCCTATTGCGTCTGAAAGTAGAAACTCGCTCGATTACAAAGGTATGTGTATTTTTTCCCTAGGCCATTCTGGTTAAGCGTTTGGAGCAGCGGAATTGCAAAAATTTTTTGCCTTCTCAACCATTTCTTGGCTCCAAAGTCCCATATCTCGCGAACGGATTGACCTAACCCAAAAATTCCTGTTGCAACTGAAAGTAGAAACTCGCCGATTACAACAGTATGTGTATTTTTTCCCTAGGCCATTCTGGTTAAGCGTTTGGAGCAGCAGAATTGCGAAAAATTTTTTGCCCTCTAAACCATTTCTTGGCTTCAAACTCCCATATCACGCGAACGGATTGACCTAACCCAAAAGTTCCTGTTGCGTCTGAAAGTAGAAACTCGCCCGATTACAACGGTATGTGTATTTTTTCCATAGGCCATTCTGGTTAAGCGTTTGGAGCAGCAGAATTGCGAAAAATTTTTTGCCTTCTAAACCATTTCTTGGCTTCAAACTCCCATATCACGCGAACGGATTGACCTAACCCAAAAGTTCCTGTTGCGTCTGAAAGTAGAAACTCGCCCGATTACAACGGTATGTGTATTTTTTCCCTAGGCCATTCTGGTTAAGCGTTTGGAGCAGCAGAATTGCGAAAAATTTTTTGCCGTCTCAACCATTTCTTGGCTTCAAACTGCCATATCTAGCGAACGGATGGACCTAACCCAAAAATTCCTATTGCATCTGAAAGTATAAACTCGCCCGACTACAGCGGTATGTATATTTTTTCCCTAGCGCATTCTGGATAAGGGTTTGGATCAGCAGAATTACCAAAAATTGTATGCTTTCTCAACCATTTCTTGGCTTCAAACTCCCATATCTCGCGAACGGATAGACCTAACCCAAAAATTCCTGTTGCGTGTGAAAGTAGAAACTCGCCCGATTACAACGGTATGTGTATTTTTTCAATAGCCTATTCTGGTTAAGAGTTTGGAGCAGCAGAATAGCGAAAAATTGTTTGCATTCTCAACCATTTCTTGGCTTCAAACTCCCATATCTCGCGAACGGATTGACCTAACCCAAAAATTCCTGTAGCATCTGAAAGTAGAAACTCGCCCGATTACAACGGTATGTGTATTTTTTCCATAGGCCATTCTGGTTAAGCGTTTGGAGCAGCAGAATTGCGAAAAATTTTTTGTCTGCTCAACCATTTCTTGGTTTCAAACCACCATATCTCGCGGACGGATTGACCTAACCCAAAAATTCCTGTTGCGTGTGAAAGTAGAAACTCGCCCGATTACAACGGTACGTGTATTTTTTCCCTAGCCCATTCTGGTTAAGCGTTTGGAGCAGCAGAATTGCGAAAAATTTGTTGTCTTCTCAACCATTTCTTAGCTTCAAAGTCCCATATCTCGCGAACGGATTGACCAAACCCAAAAATTCCTGCTGCGTCTGAAAGTAGAAACTCGCCCGATTATAACGATATGCGTATTTTTTCCCAAAGCCATTCTGGTTAAGCGTTTGGAGCAGCAGAATTGTGAAAAATCTTATGCCTTCTCAACCATTTCTTGGCTTCAAACTCCCATATCTCGCGAACGGATTGACCTAACCCAAAAATTCCTGTTGCATCTGAAAGTAGAAACTCGCCCGATTACAGCGGTATGTGTATTTTTTCCCTAGGCAATTCTGGTTAAGGGTTTGGAGCAGCAGAATTGCAAAAAATGTTTTACCTTCTCAACCATTTCTTGGCTTCAAACTCCCATATCTCGCGAACGGATTGACCTAACCCAAAAATTCCTATTGCATCTGAAAGTAGAAACTCGCCCGATTACAGCGGTATGTGTATTTTTTCCCTAGGCAATTCTGGTTAAGCGTTTGGAGCAGCAGAATTGCGAAAAATGTTTTGCCTTCTCAACCATTTCTTGGCTTCAAACTCCCATATATCGCGAACGGATTGACCTAACCCAAAAATTCCTGTTGCACCTGAAAGTAGAAACTCGCCGATTACAACAGTATGTGTATTTTTTCCCTAGGCCAATCTGGTTAAGCGTTTGGAGCAGCAGAATTGCGAAAAATTTTTTGCCTTCTAAACCATTTCTTGGCTTCAAACTCCCATATCGCGCGAACGGATTGACCTAACCCAAAAGTTCCTGTTGCGTCTGAAAGTAGAAACTCGCCCGATTACAACGGTATGTGTATTTTTTCCATAGGCCAATCTGGTTAAGCGTGTGGAGCAGCAGAATTGCGAAAAATTTTTTGTCTTCTCAACCATTTCTTGGCTTCAAACTCCCATATCTCGCGAACAGATTGACCTAACCCAAAAATTCCTGTAGCATCTGAAAGTAGAAACTCGCCCGACTACAACGGTATGTGTATTTTTTCCATAGGCCATTCTGGTTAAGCGTTTGGAGCAGCAGAATTGCGAAAAATTTTTTGTCTTCTCAACCATTTCTTGGTTTCAAACTCCCATATCTCGCGTACGGATTGACCTAACCCAAAAATTCCTGTTGCGTGTGAAAGTAGAAACTCGCCCGATTACAACGGTACGTGTATTTTTTCCCTAGCCCATTCTGGTTAAGCATTTGGAGCAGCAGAATTGCGAAAAATTTGTTGTCTTCTCAACCATTTCTTATCTTCAAAGTCCCAGATCTCGCGAACGGTTTGACCAAACCCAAAAATTCCTGCTGCGTCTGAAAGTAGAAACTCGCCCGATTATAACGATATGCGTATTTTTTCCCTAGGCCATTCTGGTTAAGCGTTTGGAGCAGCAGAAATGCGAAAAATTTTTTGCCTTCTCAACCATTTCTTGGCTTCAAACTCCCATATCTCGCGAACGGATTGACCTAACCCAAAAATTCCTATTGCATCTGAAAGTAGAAACTCGCTCGATTACAACGGTATGTGTATTTTTTCCCTAGCCCATTCTGGTTAAGCATTTGGAGCAGCAGAATTGCGAAAAATTTGTTGTCTTCTCAACCATTTCTTATCTTCAAAGTCCCAGATCTCGCGAACGGTTTGACCAAACCCAAAAATTCCTGCTGCGTCTGAAAGTAGAAACTCGCCCGATTATAACGATATGCGTATTTTTTCAATAGCCTATTCTGGTTAAGAGTTTGGAGCAGCAGAATAGCGAAAAATTGTTTGCATTCTCAACCATTTCTTGGCTTCAAACTCCCATATCTCGCGAACGGATTGACCTAACCCAAAAATTCCTGTAGCATCTGAAAGTAGAAACTCGCCCGATTACAACGGTATGTGTATTTTTTCCATAGGCCATTCTGGTTAAGCGTTTGGAGCAGCAGAATTGCGAAAAATTTTTTGTCTGCTCAACCATTTCTTGGTTTCAAACCACCATATCTCGCGGACGGATTGACCTAACCCAAAAATTCCTGTTGCGTGTGAAAGTAGAAACTCGCCCGATTACAACGGTACGTGTATTTTTTCCCTAGCCCATTCTGGTTAAGCGTTTGGAGCAGCAGAATTGCGAAAAATTTGTTGTCTTCTCAACCATTTCTTAGCTTCAAAGTCCCATATCTCGCGAACGGATTGACCAAACCCAAAAATTCCTGCTGCGTCTGAAAGTAGAAACTCGCCCGATTATAACGATATGCGTATTTTTTCCCAAAGCCATTCTGGTTAAGCGTTTGGAGCAGCAGAATTGTGAAAAATCTTTTGCCTTCTCAACCATTTCTTGGCTTCAAACTCCCATATCTCGCGAACGGATTGACCTAACCCAAAAATTCCTGTTGCATCTGAAAGTAGAAACTCGCCCGATTACAGCGGTATGTGTATTTTTTCCCTAGGCAATTCTGGTTAAGGGTTTGGAGCAGCAGAATTGCAAAAAATGTTTTACCTTCTCAACCATTTCTTGGCTTCAAACTCCCATATCTCGCGAACGGATTGACCTAACCCAAAAATTCCTATTGCATCTGAAAGTAGAAACTCGCCCGATTACAGCGGTATGTGTATTTTTTCCCTAGGCAATTCTGGTTAAGCGTTTGGAGCAGCAGAATTGCGAAAAATGTTTTGCCTTCTCAACCATTTCTTGGCTTCAAACTCCCATATATCGCGAACGGATTGACCTAACCCAAAAATTCCTGTTGCACCTGAAAGTAGAAACTCGCCGATTACAACAGTATGTGTATTTTTTCCCTAGGCCAATCTGGTTAAGCGTTTGGAGCAGCAGAATTGCGAAAAATTTTTTGCCTTCTAAACCATTTCTTGGCTTCAAACTCCCATATCACGCGAACGGATTGACCTAACCCAAAAGTTCCTGTTGCGTCTGAAAGTAGAAACTCGCCCGATTACAACGGTATGTGTATTTTTTCCATAGGCCAATCTGGTTAAGCGTGTGGAGCAGCAGAATTGCGAAAAATTTTTTGTCTTCTCAACCATTTCTTGGCTTCAAACTCCCATATCTCGCGAACAGATTGACCTAACCCAAAAATTCCTGTAGCATCTGAAAGTAGAAACTCGCCCGACTACAACGGTATGTGTATTTTTTCCATAGGCCATTCTGGTTAAGCGTTTGGAGCAGCAGAATTGCGAAAAATTTTTTGTCTTCTCAACCATTTCTTGGTTTCAAACTCCCATATCTCGCGTACGGATTGACCTAACCCAAAAATTCCTGTTGCGTGTGAAAGTAGAAACTCGCCCGATTACAACGGTACGTGTATTTTTTCCCTAGCCCATTCTGGTTAAGCATTTGGAGCAGCAGAATTGCGAAAAATTTGTTGTCTTCTCAACCATTTCTTATCTTCAAAGTCCCAGATCTCGCGAACGGTTTGACCAAACCCAAAAATTCCTGCTGCGTCTGAAAGTAGAAACTCGCCCGATTATAACGATATGCGTATTTTTTCCCTAGGCCATTCTGGTTAAGCGTTTGGAGCAGCAGAAATGCGAAAAATTTTTTGCCTTCTCAACCATTTCTTGGCTTCAAACTCCCATATCTCGCGAACGGATTGACCTAACCCAAAAATTCCTATTGCATCTGAAAGTAGAAACTCGCTCGATTACAACGGTATGTGTATTTTTTCCCTAGGCCATTCTGGTTAAGCCTTTGGAGCAGCAGAATTGCGAAAAATTTTTTGCCTTCTCAACCATTTCCTGTCTTCAAACTCCTATATCTCGCGAACGGATTGACCTAACCCAAAAATTCCTGTTGCATCTGAAAGTAGAAACTCGCCCGATTACAACGGTATGTGTATTTTTTCCATAGGCCATTCTGGTTAAGCGTTTGGAGCAGCATAATTGCGAAAAATTTTTTGGCTTCTCAACCATTTCTTGTCTTCAAACTCCCATATCTCGCGGACGGATTGACCTAACCCAAAAATTCCTATTGCGTCTGAAAGTAGAAACTCGCTCGATTACAAAAGTATGTGTATTTTTTCCCTAGGCCATTCTGGTTAAGCGTTTGGAGCAGCGGAATTGCAAAAATTTTTTGCCTTCTCAACCATTTCTTGGCTCCAAAGTCCCATATCTCGCGAACGGATTGACCTAACCCAAAAATTCCTGTTGCAACTGAGAGTAGAAACTCGCCGATTACAACAGTATGTGTATTTTTTCCCTAGGCCATTCTGGTTAAGCGTTTGGAGCAGCAGAATTGCGAAAAATTTTTTGCCCTCTAAACCATTTCTTGGCTTCAAACTCCCATATCACGCGAACGGATTGACCTAACCCAAAAGTTCCTGTTGCGTCTGAAAGTAGAAACTCGCCCGATTACAACGGTATGTGTATTTTTTCCATAGGCCATTCTGGTTAAGCGTTTGGAGCAGCAGAATTGCGAAAAATTTTTTGTCTTTTCAACCATTTCTTGGCTTCAAACTCCCATATCTCGCGGACGGATCGACCTAACCCAAAAATTCCTGTTGCGTGTGAAAGTAGAAACTCGCCCGATTACAACGGTACGTGTATTTTTTCCCTAGCCCATTCTGGTTAAGCGTTTGGAGCAGCAGAATTGCGAAAAATTTTGTGCCTTCTCAACGATTTCTTGGCTTCAAACTCCCATATATCGCGAACGGATTGACCTAACCCAAAAATTCCTATTGCATCTGATAATAGAAACTCGCCCGATTACAACGGTAAGTGTATTTTTTCCCTAGGCCATTCTGGTTAAGCGTTTGGAGCAGCAGAATTGCGAAAAATTTTTTGCCTTCTCAACCATTTCTTGGCTTCAAACTGCCATATCTAGCGAACGGATGGACCTAACCCAAAAATTCCTATTGCATCTGAAAGTATAAACTCGCCCGACTACAGCGGTATGTATATTTTTTCCCTAGGGCATTCTGGTTAAGCTTTTGGATCCGCAGAATTACCAAAAATTGTATGCCTTCCAACCATTTCTTGGCTTCAAACTCCCATATCTCGCGAACGGATAGACCTAACCCAAAAATTCCTGTTGCGTGTGAAAGTAGAAACTCGCCCGATTACAACGGTATGTGTATTTTTTCCCTAGGCCATTCTGGTTAAGCGTTTGGAGCAGCAGAAGTGCGAAAAATTGTTTGCATTCTCAACCATTTCTTGGCTTCAAACTCCCATATCTCGCGAACGGATTGAACTAACCCAAAAATTCCTGTTGCATCTGAAAGTAGAAACTCGCCCGATTACAACGGTGTGTGTATTTTTTCCCTAGGCCATTCTGGTTAAGCGTTTGGAGCAGCAGAATTGCGAAAAATTTTTTGCCTTCTAAACCATTTCTTGGCTTCAAACTCCCATATCACGCGAACGGATTGACCTAACCCAAAAGTTCCTGTTGCGTCTGAAAGTAGAAACTCGCCCAATTACAACGGTATGTGTATTTTTTCCCTAGGCCATTCTAGTTAAGCGTTTGGAGCAGCAGTAGTGCGAACAATTTGTTGTCTTCTTTACCATTTCTTAGCTTCAAACTCCCATATCTCGCGAACGGATTGACCTAACCCAAAAATTCCTGTTGCATCTGAAAGAAGAAACTCGCCCGATTACAACGGTATGTGTATTTTTTCCCTAGGCCATTCTGGTTAAGCGTTAGAAGCAGCAGAATAGCGAATAATTTTTTGCCTTCTCAACCATTTCTTGGCTTCAAACTCCCATATCTCGCGAACGGATTGACCTAACCCAAATTTTCCTGTTGCATCTGAAAGAAGAAACTCGCCCGATTACAACGGTATGTGTATTTTTTCCCTAGGCCATTCTGGTCAAGCGTTTGAAGCAGCAGAATAGCGAACAATTTTTTGCCTTCTTAACCATTTCTTAGCTTCAAGCTCCCATATCTCGCGAACGGATTGACCTAACCCAAAAATTCCTATTGCACCTGATAATAGAAACTCGCCCGATTACAACGGTATGTGTATTTTTTCCCTAGGCCATTCTGGTTAAGCGTTTGGAGCAGCAGAATTGCGAAAAATTTTTTGCCTTCTCAACCATTTCTTGGCTTCAAACTGCCATATCTAGCGAACGGATGGATCTAACCCAAAAATTCCTATTGCATCTGAAAGTATAAACTCGCCCGACTACAGCGGTATGTATATTTTTTCCCTAGGGCATTCTGGTTAAGCGTTTGGATCAGCAGAATTACCAAAAATTGTATGCCTTCTCAACCATATCTTGGCTTCAAACTCCCATATCTCGCGAACGGATTGACCTAACCCAAAAATTCCTGTTGCGTCTGAAAGTAGAAACTCGCCCGATTACAACGGTATGTGTATTTTCTCCCTAGGCCATTCTGGTTAAGCGTTTGGAGCAGCAGAAGTGCGAAAAATTTGTTGCCTTCTTAACCATTTCTTAGCTTCAAACTCCCATATCTCGCGAACGGATTGAACTAACCCAAAAATTCCTGTTGCATCTGAAAGTAGAAACTCGCCCGATTACAACGGTATTTGTATTTTTTCCCTAGGCCATTCTGGTTAAGCGTTTGGAGCAGCAGAATTGCGAAAAATTTTTTGCCTTCTCAACCATTTCTTGGCTTCAAACTCCCATATCTCGCGAACGGATTGACCAAACCCAGAAGTTCCTGCTGCGTCTGAAAGTAGAAACTCACCCGATTACAACGATATGCGTATTTTTTCCCTAAGCCATTCTGGTTAAGCGTTTGGAGCAACAGAATTGCGAAAAATCTTTTGCCTTCTCAACCATTTCTTGGCTTCAAACTCCCATATCTCGCGAACGGATTGACCACAACCCAAAAATTCCTATTGCATCTGAAAGTAGAAACTCGCCCGATTACAGCGGTATGTGTATTTTTTCCCTAGGCAATTCTGGTTAAGGGTTTGGAGCAGCAGAATTGCGAAAAATTTTTTGCCTTCTCAACCATTTCTTGGATTCAAACTCCCTAATCTCGCGAACGGATTGACCTAACCCAAAAATTCCTGTTGCATCTGAAAGTACAAACTCGCCCGATTACAACGGTATGTGTATTTTTTCCATAGGCCATTCTGGTTAAGCGTTTGGAGCAGCAGAATTGCGAAAAATTTTTTGTCTTCTCAACCATTTCTTGGTTTCAAACTCCCATATCTGGCGGACGGATTGACCTAACCCAAAAATTCCTGTTGCGTGTGAAAGTAGAAACTCGCCCGATTACAACGGAACGTGTATTTTTTCCCTAGCCCATTCTGGTTAAGCGTTTGGAGCAGCAGAATTGCGAAAAATTTGTTGTCTTCTCAACCATTTCTTAGCTTCAAACTCCCATATCTCGCGAACGGATTGACCAAACCCAAAAATTCCTGCTGCGTCTGAAAGTAGAAACTCGCCCGATTATAACGATATGTGTATTTTTTCCATAGGCCATTCTGGTTAAGCGTTTGCAGCAGCAGAAGTGCGAAAAATTTTTTGCCTTCTCAACCATTTCTTGGCTTCAAACTCCCATATCTCGCGAACGGATTGACCTAACCCAAAAATTCCTATTGCATCTGAAAGTAGAAACTCGCTCGATTATAACGGTATGTGTATTTTTTCCATAGGCCATTCTGGTTAAGCGTTTGCAGCAGCAGAATTGCGAAAAATTTGTTGTCTTCTCAACCATTTCTTAGCTTCAAACTCCCAAATCTCGCGAACGGATTGACGAAACCCAAAAATTCCTATTGCATCTGAAAGTAGAAACTCGCCCGATTACAACGGTACGTGTATTTTTCCCTTAGGCCATACTGGTTACGCGATTGGAGCAGCAGAAGTGCGAAAAATTTATTGTCTTCTCAACCATTTCTTCGCTTCAAACTCCCAAATCTCGCGAACGGATTGACGTAACCCAAAAATTCCTATTGCATCTGAAAGTAGAAAATCGCCCGATTACAACGGTATGTGTATTTTTTCCACAGGCCATTCTGGTTAAGCGTTTGGAGCAGCAGAAGTGCGAAAAATTTTTTGCCTTCTCAACCATTTCTTGGCTTCAAACTCCCATATCTAGCGAACGGATGGACCTAACCCAAAAATTCCTATTGCATCTGAAGGTATAAACTCGCCCGACTACAGCGGTATGTATATTTTTTCCCTAGGGCATTCTGGTTAAGAGTTTGGATCAGCAGAATTACCAAAAATTGTATGCCTTCTCAACCATATCTTGGCTTCAAACTCCCATATCTCGCGAACGGATTGACCTAACCCAAAAATTCCTGTTGCGTCTGAAAGTAGAAACTCGCCCGATTACAACGGTATGTGTATTTTCTCCCTAGGCCATTCTGGTTAAGCGTTTGGAGCAGCAGAAGTGCGAAAAATTTGTTGCCTTCTTAACCATTTCTTAGCTTCAAACTCCCATATCTCGCGAACGGACTGAACTAACCCAAAAATTCCTGTTGCATCTGAAAGTAGAAACTCGCCCGATTACAACGGTATGTGTATTTTTTCCCTAGGCCATTCTGGTTAAGCGTTTGGAGCAGCAGAATTGCGAAAAATTTTTTGCCTTCTCAACCATTTCTTGGCTTCAAACTCCCATATCTCGCGAACGGATTGACAAAACCCAGAAGTTCCTGCTGCGTCTGAAAGTAGAAACTCACCCGATTACAACGATATGCGTATTTTTTCCCTAAGCCATTCTGGTTAAGCGTTTGGAGCAACAGAATTGCGAAAAATCTTTTGCCTTCTCAACCATTTCTTGGCTTCAAACTCCCATATCTCGCGAACGGATTGACCACAACCCAAAAATTCCTACTGCATCTGAAAGTAGGAACTCGCCCGATTACAGCGGTATGTGTATTTTTTCCCTAGGCAATTCTGGTTAAGCGTTTGGAGCAGCAGAATTGCGAAAAATTTTTTGCCTTCTCAACCATATCTTGGCTTCAAACTCCCATATCTCGCGAACGGATTGACCTAACCCAAAAATTCCTGTTGCGTCTGAAAGTAGAAACTCGCCCGATTACAACGGTATGTGTATTTTCTCCCTAGGCCATTCTGGTTAAGCGTTTGGAGCAGCAGAAGTGCGAAAAATTTGTTGCCTTCTTAACCATTTCTTAGCTTCAAACTCCCATATCTCGCGAACGGATTGAACTAACCCAAAAATTCCTGTTGCATCTGAAAGTAGAAACTCGCCCGATTACAACGGTATGTGTATTTTTTCCATAGGCCATTCTGGTTAAGCGTTTGCAGCAGCAGAATTGCGAAAAATTTTTTGCCTTCTCAAACATTTCTTGTCTTCAAACTCCCATATCTCGCGGACGGATTGACCTAACCCAAAAATTCCTATTGCGTCTGAAAGTAGAAACTCGCCCGATTACAACGGTATGTGTATTTTTTCCCTAGGCCATTCTGGTTAAGCGTTTGGAGCAGCGGAATTGCAAAAATTTTTTGCCGTCTCAACCATTTCTTGGCTCCAAAGTCCCATATCTCGCGAACGGATTGACCTAACCCAAAAATTCCTATTGCATCTGAAAGTAGAAACTCGCCCGATTACAGCGGTATGTGTATTTTCTCCCTAGGCCATTCTGGTTAAGCGTTTGGTGCAGCAGAATTGCGAAAAATTTGTTGTCTTCTCAACCATTTCTTAGCTTCAAACTCCCAAATCTCGCGAACGGATTGACGTAACCCAAAAATTCCTATTGCATCTGAAAGTAGAAACTCGCCCGATTACAACGATATGCGTATTTTTTCCCTAGGGCATTCTGGTTAAGCGTTTGGTGCAGCAGAATTGCAAAAAATGTTTTACCTTCTCAACCATTTCTTGGCTTCAAACTCCCATATATCGCGAACGGATTGACCTAACCCAAAAATTCCTGTTGCACCTGAAAGTAGAAACTCGCCGATTACAACGGTATTTGTATTTTTTCCCTAGGCCATTCTGGTTAAGCGTTTGGAGCAGCAGAATTCCGAAAAATTTTTTGCCTTCTCAACCATTTCTTGGCTTCAAACTCCCATATCTCGCGAACGGATTGACCAAACCCAGAAGTTCCTGCTGCGTCTGAAAGTAGAAACTCACCCGATTACAAGGATATGCGTATTTTTTCCCTAAGCCATTCTGGTTAAGCGTTTGGAGCAGCAGAATTGCGAAAAATCTTTTGCCTTCTCAACCATTTCTTGGCTTCAAACTCCCATATCTCGCGAACGGATTGACCACAACCCAAAAATTCCTATTGCATCTGAAAGTAGAAACTCGCGCGATTACAGCGGTATGTGTATTTTTCCCTAGGCAATTCTGGTTAAGGGTTTGGAGCAGCAGAATTCCGAAAAATTTTTTGCCTTCTCAACCATTTCTTGGTTTCAAACTCCCATATCACGCGGACGGATTGACCTAACCCAAAAATTCCTGTTGCGTGTGAAAGTAGAAACTCGCCCGATTACAACGGTACGTGTATTTTTTCCCTAGCCCATTCTGGTTAAGCGTTTTGAGCAGCAGAATTGCGAAAAATTTGTTGTCTTCTCAACCATTTCTTAGCTTCAAAGTCCCATATCTCGCGAACGGATTGACCAAACCCAAAAATTCCTGCTGCGTCTGAAAGTAGAAACTCGCCCGATTATAACGATATGCGTATTTTTTCCATAGGCCATTCTGGTTAAGCGTTTGGAGCAGCGGAATTGCAAAAATTTTTTGCCTTCTCAACCATTTCTTGGCTCCAAAGTCCCGTATCTCGCGAACGGATTGACCTAACCCAAAAATTCCTATTGCATCTGAAAGTAGAAACTCGCCCGATTACAACGGTACGTGTATTTTTCCCTTAGGCCATTCTGGTTAAGCGATTGGAGCAGCAGAAGTGCGAAAAATTTATTGTCTTCTCAAATATTTCTTCGCTTCAAACTCCCACATCTCGCGAACGGATTGACCTAACCCAAAAATTCCTATTGCATCTGAAAGTAGAAACTCGCCCGATTACAACGATATGCGTATTTTTTCCCTAGGGCATTCTGGTTAAGCGTTTAGAGCAGCAGAATTGCAAAAAATGTTTTACCTTCTCAACCATTTCTTGGCTTCAAACTCCCATATCTCGCGAACGGATTGACCTAACCCAAAAATTCCTATTGCATCTGAAAGTAGAAACTCGCCCGATTACAGCGGTATGTGTATTTTTTCCCTAGGCAATTCTGGTTAAGCGTTTGGAGCAGCAGAATTGCGAAAAATTTTTTGCCTTCTCAACCATTTCTTGGCTTCAAACTCCCATATATCGCGAACGGATTGTCCTAACCCAAAAGTTCCTGTTGCGTCTGAAAGTAGAAACTCGCCCGATTACAACGGTATGTGTATTTTTTCCCTAGGCCATTCTGGTTAAGCGTTTGGAGCAGCGGAATTGCAAAAATTTTTTGCCGTCTCAACCATTTCTTGGCTCCAAAGTCCCATATCTCGCGAACGGATTGACCTAACCCAAAAATTCCTATTGCATCTGAAAGTAGAAACTCGCCCGATTACAGCGGTATGTGTATTTTCTCCCTAGGCCATTCTGGTTAAGCGTTTGGTGCAGCAGAATTGCGAAAAATTTGTTGTCTTCTCAACCATTTCTTAGCTTCAAACTCCCAAATCTCGCGAACGGATTGACGTAACCCAAAAATTCCTATTGCATCTGAAAGTAGAAACTCGCCCGATTACAACGGTACGTGTATTTTTCCCTTAGGCCATACTGGTTACGCGATTGGAGCAGCAGAAGTGCGAAAAATTTATTGTCTTCTCAACCATTTCTTCGCTTCAAACTCCCAAATCTCGCGAACGGATTGACGTAACCCAAAAATTCCAATTGCATCTGAAAGTAGAAACTCGCCCGATTACAACGATATGCGTATTTTTTCCCTAGGGCATTCTGGTTAAGCGTTTGGAGCAGCAGAATTGCAAAAAATGTTTTACCTTCTCAACCATTTCTTGGCTTCAAACTCCCATATATCGCGAACGGAATGACCTAACCCAAAAATTCCTGTTGCACCTGAAAGTAGAAACTCGCCGATTACAACGGTATTTGTATTTTTTCCCTAGGCCATTCTGGTTAAGCGTTTGGAGCAGCAGAATTCCGAAAAATTTTTTGGCTTCTCAACCATTTCTTGGCTTCAAACTCCCATATCTCGCGAACGGATTGACAAAACCCAGAAGTTCCTGCTGCGTCTGAAAGTAGAAACTCACCCGATTACAAGGATATGCGTATTTTTTCCCTAAGCCATTCTGGTTAAGCGTTTGGAGCAGCAGAATTGCGAAAAATCTTTTGCCTTCTCAACCATTTCTTGGCTTCAAACTCCCATATCTCGCGAACGGATTGACCACAACCCAAAAATTCCTATTGCATCTGAAAGTAGAAACTCGCCCGATTACAGCGGTATGTGTATTTTTCCCTAGGCAATTCTGGTTAAGGGTTTGGAGCAGCAGAATTCCGAAAAATTTTTTGCCTTCTCAACCATTTCTTGGCTTCAAGCTCCCGTATCTCGCGAACGGATTGACCTAACCCAAAAATTCCAGTAGCATCTGAAAGAAGAAACTCGCCCGATTACAACGGTATGTGTATTTTTTCCACAGGCCATTCTGGTTAAGCGTTTGGAGCAGCAGAATTGCGAAAAATTTTTTGTCTTCTCAACCGTTTCTTGGTTTCAAACTCCCATATCTCGCGGACGGATTGACCTAACCCAAAAATTCCTGTTGCGTGTGAAAGTAGAAACTCGCCCGATTACAACGGTACGTGTATTTTTTCCCTAGCCCATTCTGGTTAAGCGTTTGGAGCAGCAGAATTGCGAAAAATTTGTTGTCTTCTCAACCATTTCTTAGCTTCAAAGTCCCATATCTCGCGAACGGATTGACCAAACCCAAAAATTCCTGCTGCGTCTGAAAGTAGAAACTCGCCCGATTATAACGATATGCGTATTTTTTCCCTAGGCCATTCTGGTTAAGCGTTTGGAGCAGCAGAAGTGCGAAAAATTTTTTGCCTTCTCAAGCATTTCTTGGCTTCAAACTCCCATATCTCGCGAACGGATTGACCTAACCCAAAAATTCCTATTGCATCTGAAAGTAGAAACTCGCTCGATTACAACGGTATGTGTATTTTTTCCCTAGGCCATTCTGGTTAAGCGTTTGGAGCAGCAGAATTGCGAAAAATTTTTTGTCTTCTCAACCATTCCTTGGCTTCAAACTCCCATATCTCGCGGACGGATTGACCTAACCCAAAAATTCCTGTTGCGTGTGAAAGTAGAAACTCGCCCGATTACAACGGTACGTGTATTTTTCCCTTAGGCCATTCTGGTTAAGCGATTGGAGCAGCAGAAGTGCGAAAAATTTATTGTCTTCTCAAATATTTCTTCGCTTCAAACTCCCACATCTCGCGAACGGATTGACCTAACCCAAAAATTCCTATTGCATCTGAAAGTAGAAACTCGCCCGATTACAACGATATGCGTATTTTTTCCCTAGGGCATTCTGGTTAAGCGTTTAGAGCAGCAGAATTGCAAAAAATGTTTTACCTTCTCAACCATTTCTTGGCTTCAAACTCCCATATCTCGCGAACGGATTGACCTAACCCAAAAATTCCTATTGCATCTGAAAGTAGAAACTCGCCCGATTACAGCGGTATGTGTATTTTTTCCCTAGGCAATTCTGGTTAAGCGTTTGGAGCAGCAGAATTGCGAAAAATTTTTTGCCTTCTCAACCATTTCTTGGCTTCAAACTCCCATATATCGCGAACGGATTGACCTAACCCAAAAGTTCCTGTTGCGTCTGAAAGTAGAAACTCGCCCGATTACAACGGTATGTGTATTTTTTCCCTAGGCCATTCTGGTTAAGCGTTTGGAGCAGCAGAATTGCGAAAAATTTTTTGCCTTCTCAACCATTTCTTGGCTTCAAACTGCCATATCTAGCGAACGGATGGACCTAACCCAAAAATTCCTGTTGCGTGTGAAAGTAGAAACTCGCCCGATTACAACGGTACGTGTATTTTTTCCATAGCCTATTCTGGTTAAGAGTTTGGAGCAGCAGAATAGCGAAAAATTGTTTGCATTCTCAACCATTTCTTGGCTTCAAACTCCCATATCTCGCGAACGGATTGACCTAACCCAAAAATTCCTGTAGCATCTGAAAGTAGAAACTCGCCCGATTACAACGGTATGTGTATTTTTTCCATAGGCCATTCTGGTTAAGCGTTTGGAGCAGCAGAATTGCGAAAAATTTTTTGTCTTCTCAACCATTTCTTGGTTTCAAACTACCATATCTCGCGGACGGATTGACCCAACCCAAAAATTCCTGTTGCGTGTGAAAGTAGAAACTCGCCCGATTACAACGGTACGTGTATTTTTTCCCTAGCCCATTCTGGTTAAGCGTTTGGAGCAGCAGAATTGCGAAAAATTTGTTGTCTTCTCAACCATTTCTTAGCTTCAAAGTCCCATATCTCGCGAACGGATTGACCAAACCCAAAAATTCCTGCTGCGTCTGAAAGTAGAAACTCGCACGATTATAACGATATGCGCATTTTTTCCCAAAGCCATTCTGGTTAAGCGTTTGGAGCAGCAGAATTGCGAAAAATCTTTTGCCTTCTCAACCATTTCTTGGCTTCAAACTCCCATATCTCGCGAACGGATTGACCACATCCCAAAAATTCCTATTGCATCTGAAAGTAGAAACTCGCCCGATTACAGCGGTATGTGTATTTTTTCCCTAGGCAATTCTGGTTAAGGGTTTGGAGCAGCAGAATTGCGAAAAATTTTTTGCCTTCTCAACCATTTCTTGGCTTCAAACTCCCATATCTCGCGAACGGATTGACCTAACCCAAAAATTCCTGTTGCATCTGAAAGTAGAAACTCGCCCGATTACAACGGTATGTGTATTTTTTCCATAGGCCATTCTGGTTAAGCGTTTGGAGCAGCAGAATTGCGAAAAATTTTTTGTCTTCTCAACCATTTCTTGGCTTCAAACTCCCATATCTCGCGAACGGATTGACCTAACCCAAAAATTCCTGTTGCATCTGAAAGTAGAAACTCGCCCGATTACAGCGGTATGTGTATTTTTTCCATAGGCCATTCTGGTTAAGCGTTTGGAGCAGCAGAATTGCGAAAAATTTCTTGTCTTCTCAACCATTTCTTGGCTTCAAACTCCCATATCTCGCGGACGGATTGACCTAACCCAAAAATTCCTGTTTGCGTGTGAAAGTAGAAACTCGCCCGATTACAACGGTACGTGTATTTTTTCCCTCGCCCATTCTGGTTAAGCGTTTGGAGCAGCAGAATTGCGAAAAATTTGTTGTCTTCTCAACCATTTCTTAGCTTCAAAGTCCCATATCTCGAGAACGGATTGACCAAACCCAAAAATTCCTGCTGCGTCTGAAAGTAGAAACTCGCCCGATTATAGCGATATGCGTATTTTTTCCCTAGGCCATTCTGGTTAAGCGTTTGGAGCAGCAGAATTGCGAAAAATGTTTTGTCTTCTAAACCATTTCTTGGTTTCAAACTCCCATATCTCGCGGACGGATTGACCTAACCCAAAAATTCCTGTTGCGTGTGAAAGTAGAAACTCGCCCGATTACAACGGTACGTGTATTTTTTCCCTAGCCCATTCTGGTTAAGCGTTTGGAGCAGCAGAATTGCGAAAAATTTGTTGTCTTCTCAACCATTTCTTAGCTTCAAAGTCCCATATCTCGCGAACGGTTTGAACAAACCCAAAAATTCCTGCTGCGTCTGAAAGTAGAAACTCGCCCGATTATAACGATATGCGTATTTTTTCCCTAGGCCATTCTGGTTAAGCGTTTGGAGCAGCAGAAGTGCGAAAAATTTTTTGCCTTCTCAACCATTTCTTGGCTTCAAACTCCCATATCTCGCGAACGGATTGACCTAACCCAAAAATTCCTGTTGCAACTGAAAGTAGAAACTCGCCGATTACAACAGTATGTGTATTTTTTCCCTAGGCCATTCTGGTTAAGCGTTTGGAGCAGCGGAATTGCAAAAATTTTTTGCCTTCTCAACCATTTCTTGGCTCCAAAGTCCCATATCTCGCGAACGGATTGACCTAACCCAAAAATTCCTATTGCATCTGAAAGTAGAAACTCGCCCGATTACAGCGGTATGTGTATTTTTTCCCTAGGCCATTCTTGTTAAGCGTTTGGAGCAGCAGAATTGCGAAAAATTTTTTGCCTTCTCAACCATTTCTTGGCTTCAAACTCCCATATCTCGCGAACGGATTGACCTAACCCAAAAATTCCTGTTGCATCTGAAAGTAGAAACTCGCCCGATTACAACGGTATGTGTATTTTTTCCATAGGCCATTCTGGTTAAGCGTTTGGAGCAGCAGAATTGCGAAAAATTTTTTGTCTTCTCAACCATTTCTTGGCTTCAAACTCCCATATCTCGCGAACGGATTGACCTAACCCAAAAATTCCTGTTGCATCTGAAAGTAGAAACTCGCCCGATTACAGCGGTATGTGTATTTTTTCCATAGGCCATTCTGGTTAAGCGTTTGGAGCAGCAGAATTGCGAAAAATTTCTTGTCTTCTCAACCATTTCTTGGCTTCAAACTCCCATATCTCGCGGACGGATTGACCTAACCCAAAAATTCCTGTTGCGTGTGAAAGTAGAAACTCGCCCGATTACAACGGTACGTGTATTTTTTCCCTAGCCCATTCTGGTTAAGCGTTTGGAGCAGCAGAATTGCGAAAAATTTGTTGTCTTCTCAACCATTTCTTAGCTTCAAAGTCCCATATCTCGCGAACGGATTGACCAAACCCAAAAATTCCTGCTGCGTCTGAAAGTAGAAACTCGCCCGATTATAGCGATATGCGTATTTTTTCCCTAGGCCATTCTGGTTAAGCGTTTGGAGCAGCAGAATTGCGAAAAATGTTTTGTCTTCTAAACCATTTCTTGGTTTCAAACTCCCATATCTCGCGGACGGATTGACCTAACCCAAAAATTCCTGTTGCGTGTGAAAGTAGAAACTCGCCCGATTACAACGGTACGTGTATTTTTTCCCTAGCCCATTCTGGTTAAGCGTTTGGAGCAGCAGAATTGCGAAAAATTTGTTGTCTTCTCAACCATTTCTTAGCTTCAAAGTCCCATATCTCGCGAACGGTTTGACCAAACCCAAAAATTCCTGCTGCGTCTGAAAGTAGAAACTCGCCCGATTATAACGATATGCGTATTTTTTCCCTAGGCCATTCTGGTTAAGCGTTTGGAGCAGCAGAAGTGCGAAAAATTTTTTGCCTTCTCAACCATTTCTTGGCTTCAAACTCCCATATCTCGCGAACGGATTGACCTAACCCAAAAATTCCTGTTGCAACTGAAAGTAGAAACTCGCCGATTACAACAGTATGTGTATTTTTTCCCTAGGCCATTCTGGTTAAGCGTTTGGAGCAGCGGAATTGCAAAAATTTTTTGCCTTCTCAACCATTTCTTGGCTCCAAAGTCCCATATCTCGCGAACGGATTGACCTAACCCAAAAATTCCTATTGCATCTGAAAGTAGAAACTCGCCCGATTACAGCGGTATGTGTATTTTTTCCCTAGGCCATTCTTGTTAAGCGTTTGGAGCAGCAGAATTGCGAAAAATTTGTTGTCTTCTCAACCATTTCTTAGCTTCAAACTCCCAAATCTCGCGAACGGATTGACGTAACCCAAAAATTCCTATTGCATCTGAAAGTAGAAACTCGCCCGATTACAACGGTACGTGTATTTTTCCCTTAGGCCATTCTGGTTAAGCGATTGGAGCAGCAGAAGTGCGAAAAATTTTTTGCCTTCTCAACCATTTCTTGGCTTCAATCTCCCATATATCGCGAACGGATTGACCTAACCCAAAAATTCCTGTTGCAACTGAAAGTAGAAACTCGCCGATTACAACAGTATGTGTATTTTTTCCCTAGGCCATTCTGGTTAAGCGTTTGGAGCAGCGGAATTGCAAAAATTTTTTGCCTTCTCAACCATTTCTTGGCTCCAAAGTCCCATATCTCGCGAACGGATTGACCTAACCCAAAAATTCCTATTGCATCTGAAAGTAGAAACTCGCCCGATTAGAGCGGTATGTGTTTTTTTTCCCTAGGCCATTCTTGTTAAGCGTTTGGAGCAGCAGAATTGCGAAAAATTTGTTGTCTTCTCAACCATTTCTTAGCTTCAAACTCCCAAATCTCGCGAACGGATTGACGTAACCCAAAAATTCCTATTGCATCTGAAAGTAGAAACTCGCCCGATTACAACGGTACGTGTATTTTTCCCTTAGGCCATTCTGGTTAAGCGATTGGAGCAGCAGAAGTGCGAAAAATTTTTTGCCTTCTCAACCATTTCTTGGCTTCAAACTCCCATATATCGCGAACGGATTGACCTAACCCAAAAATTCCTGTTGCAACTGAAAGTAGAAACTCGCCGATTACAACAGTATGTGTATTTTTTCCCTAGGCCATTCTGGTTAAGCGTTTGGAGCAGCAGAATTGCGAAAAATTTTTTGCCTTCTAAACCATTTCTTGGCTTCAAACTCCCATATCACGCGAACGGATTGACCTAACCCAAAAGTTCCTGTTGCGTCTGAAAGTAGAAACTCGCCCGATTACAACGGTATGTGTATTTTTTCCCTAGGCCATTCTAGTTAAGCGGTTGGAGCAGCAGTAGTGCGACCAATTTGTTGTCTTCTTTACCATTTCTTAGCTTCAAACTCCCATCTCTCGCGAACGGATTGACCTAAGCCAAAAATTCCTGTTGCATCTGAAAGAAGAAACTCGCCCGATTACAACGGTATGTGTATTTTTTCCCTAGGCCATTCTGGTTAAGCGTTTGAAGCAGCAGAATAGCGTATAATTTTTTGCCTTCTCAACCATTTCTTGGCTTCAAACTGCCATATCTAGCGAACGGATGGACCTAACCCAAAAATTCCTGTTGCATCTGAAAGTATAAACTCGCCCGACTACAGCGGTATGTATATTTTTTCCCTAGGGCATTCTGGTTAAGCGTTTGTATCAGCAGAATTACCAAAAATTGTATGCCTTCTCAACCATATCTTGGCTTCAAACTCCCATATCTCGCGAACGGATTGAACTAACCCAAAAATTCCTGTTGCATCTGAAAGTAGAAACTCGCCCGATTACAGCGGTATGTGTATTTTTTCCATAGGCCATTCTGGTTAAGCGTTTGGAGCAGCAGAATTGCGAAAAATTTTTTGTCTTCTCAACCATTTCTTGGCTTCAAACTCCCATATCTCGCGAACGGATTGACCTAACCCAAAAATTCCTGTTGCATCTGAAAGTAGAAACTCGCCCGATTACAGCGGTATGTGTATTTTTTCCATAGGCCATTCTGGTTAAGCGTTTGGAGCAGCAGAATTGCGAAAAATTTTTTGTCTTCTCAACCATTTCTTGGCTTCAAATTCCCATATCTCGCGGACGGATTGACCTAACCCAAAAATTCCTGTTGCGTGTGAAAGTAGAAGCTCGCCCGATTACAACGGTACGTGTATTTTTCCCTTAGGCCATTCTGGTTAAGCGATTGGAGCAGCAGAAGTGCGAAAAATTTTTTGCCTTCTCAACCATTTCTTGGCTTCAAACTCCCATATATCGCGAACGGATTGACCTAACCCAAAAATTCCTGTTGCAACTGAAAGTAGAAACTCGCCGATTACAACAGTATGTGTATTTTTTCCCTAGGCCATTCTGGTTAAGCGTTTGGAGCAGCAGAATTGCGAAAAATTTTTTGCCTTCTAAACCATTTCTTGGCTTCAAACTCCCATATCACGCGAACGGATTGACCTAACCCAAAAGTTCCTGTTGCGTCTGAAAGTAGAAACTCGCCCGATTACAACGGTATGTGTATTTTTTCCCTAGGCCATTCTAGTTAAGCGGTTGGAGCAGCAGTAGTGCGACCAATTTGTTGTCTTCTTTACCATATCTTAGCTTCAAACTCCCATATCTCGCGAACGGATTGACCTAAGCCAAAAATTCCTGTTGCATCTGAAAGAAGAAACTCGCCCGATTACAACGGTATGTGTATTTTTTCCCTAGGCCATTCTGGTTAAGCGTTTGAAGCAGGAGAATAGCGTATAATTTTTTGCCTTCTCAACCATTTCTTGGCTTCAAACTCTCATATCTCGCGAACAGATTGACCTAACCCAAAAATTCCTGTAGCATCTGAAAGTAGAAACTCGCCCGATTACAACGGTATGTGTATTTTTTCCATAGGCCATTCTGGTTAAGCGTTTGGAGCAGCAGAATTGCGAAAAATTTTTTGTCTTCTCAACCATTTCTTGGTTTCAAACTCCCATATCTCGCGAACGGATTGACCTAACCCAAAAATTCCTGTTGCGTGTGAAAGTAGAAACTCGCCCGATTACAACGGTACGTGTATTTTTTCCCTAGCCCATTCTGGTTAAGCGTTTGGAGCAGCAGAATTGCGAAAAATTTGTTGTCTTCTCAACTATTTCTTAGCTTCAAACTCCCAAATCTCGCGAACGGATTGACGTAACCCAAAAATTCCTATTGCATCTGAAAGTAGAAACTCGCTCGATTACAACGGTATGTGTATTTTTTCCCTAGGCCATTCTGGTTAAGCGTTTGGAGCAGCAGAATTGCGATAAATTTTTTGTCTTCTCAACCATTTCTTGGCTTCAAACTGCCATATCTAGCGAACGGATGGACCTAACCCAAAAATTCCTATTGCATCTGAAAGTATAAACTCGCCCGACTACAGCGGTATGTATATTTTTTCCCTAGGGCATTCTGGTTAAGCGTTTGTATCAGCAGAATTACCAAAAATTGTATGCCTTCTCAACCATATCTTGGCTTCAAACTCCCATATCTCGCGAACGGATTGACCTAACCCAAAAATTCCTGTTGCGTCTGAAAGTAGAAACTCGCCCGATTACAACGGTATGTGTATTTTCTCCCTATGCCATTCTGGTTAAGCGTTTGGAGCAGCAGAAGTGCGAAAAATTTGTTGCCTTCTTAACCATTTCTTAGCTTCAAAATCCCATATCTCGCGAACGGATTGAACTAACCCAAAAATTCCTGTTGCATCTGAAAGTAGAAACTCGCCCGATTACAGCGGTATGTGTATTTTTTCCATAGGCCATTCTGGTTAAGCGTTTGGAGCAGCAGAATTGCGAAAAATTTTTTGTCTTCTCAACCATTTCTTGGCTTCAAACTCCCATATCTCGCGAACGGATTGACCTAACCCAAAAATTCCTGTTGCATCTGAAAGTAGAAACTCGCCCGATTACAGCGGTATGTGTATTTTTTCCATAGGCCATTCTGGTTAAGCGTTTGGAGCAGCAGAATTGCGAAAAATTTTTTGTCTTCTCAAACATTTCTTGGCTTCAAATTCCCATATCTCGCGGACGGATTGACCTAACCCAAAAATTCCTGTTGCGTGTGAAAGTAGAAACTCGCCCGATTACAACCGTTACTGTATTTTTTCCCTAGCCCATTCTGGTTAAGCGTTTGGAGCAGCAGAATTGCGAAAAATTTGTTGTCTTCTCAACCATTTCTTAGCTTCAAAGTCCCATATCTCGCGAACGGATTGACCAAACCCAAAAATTCCTGCTGCGTCTGAAAGTAGAAACTCGCCCGATTATAGCGATATGCGTATTTTTTCCCTAGGCCATTCTGGTTAAGCGTTTGGAGCAGCAGAATTGCGAAAAATGTTTTGCCTTCTCAACCATTTCTTGGCTTCAAACTCTCATATCTCGCGAACAGATTGACCTAACCCAAAAATTCCTGTAGCATCTGAAAGTAGAAACTCGCCCGATTACAACGGTATGTGTATTTTTTCCATAGGCCATTCTGGTTAAGCGTTTGGAGCAGCAGAATTGCGAAAAATTTTTTGTCTTCTCAACCATTTCTTGGTTTCAAACTCCCATATCTCGCGAACGGATTGACCTAACCCAAAAATTCCTGTTGCGTGTGAAAGTAGAAACTCGCCCGATTACAACGGTACGTGTATTTTTTCCCTAGCCCATTCTGGTTAAGCGTTTGGAGCAGCAGAATTGCGAAAAATTTGTTGTCTTCTCAACTATTTCTTAGCTTCAAACTCCCAAATCTCGCGAACGGATTGACGTAACCCAAAAATTCCTATTGCATCTGAAAGTAGAAACTCGCTCGATTACAACGGTATGTGTATTTTTTCCCTAGGCCATTCTGGTTAAGCGTTTGGAGCAGCAGAATTGCGAAAATTTTTTGCCTTCTCAACCATTTCTTGTCTTCAAACTCCATATCTCGCGAACGGATTGACCTAACCCAAAAATTCCTGTTGCATCTGAAAGTAGAAACTCGCCCGATTACAACGGTACGTGTATTTTGTCCATAGGCCATTCTGGTTAAGCGTTTGAAGCAGCAGAATAGCGTATTATAATTTTTTGCCTTCTCAACCATTTCTTGGCTTCAAACTCCCATATCTCGCGAACGGATGGACCTAACCCAAAAATTCCTATTGCATCTGAAAGTATAAACTCGCCCGACTACAGCGGTATGTATATTTTTTCCCTAGGGCATTCTGGTTAAGCGTTTGTATCAGCAGAATTACCAAAAATTGTATGCCTTCTCAACCATATCTTGGCTTCAAACTCCCATATCTCGCGAACGGATTGACCTAACCCAAAAATTCCTGTTGCGTCTGAAAGTAGAAACTCGCCCGATTACAACGGTATGTGTATTTTCTCCCTATGCCATTCTGGTTAAGCGTTTGGAGCAGCAGAAGTGCGAAAAATTTGTTGCCTTCTTAACCATTTCTTAGCTTCAAAATCCCATATCTCGCGAACGGATTGAACTAACCCAAAAATTCCTGTTGCATCTGAAAGTAGAAACTCGCCCGATTACAGCGGTATGTGTATTTTTTTCATAGGCCATTCTGGTTAAGCGTTTGGAGCAGCAGAATTGCGAAAAATTTTTTGTCTTCTCAACCATTTCTTGGCTTCAAACTCCCATATCTCGCGAACGGATTGACCTAACCCAAAATTCCTGTTGCATCTGAAAGTAGAAACTCGCCCGATTACAGCGGTATGTGTATTTTTTCCATAGGCCATTCTGGTTAAGCGTTTGGAGCAGCAGAATTGCGAAAAATTTTTTGTCTTCTCAACCATTTCTTGGCTTCAAATTCCATATCTCGCGGACGGATTGACCTAACCCAAAAATTCCTGTTGCGTGTGAAAGTAGAAACTCGCCCGATTACAACCGTTACTGTATT
This sequence comes from Ptiloglossa arizonensis, assembly GCF_051014685.1. NCBI lineage: Eukaryota > Metazoa > Arthropoda > Insecta > Hymenoptera > Colletidae > Ptiloglossa > Ptiloglossa arizonensis. Next base: position 80,115 of record NW_027479350.1, read on the forward strand.
TTTTCCCTAGCCCATTCTGTTAAGCGTTTGGAGCAGCAGAATTGCGAAAAATTTGTTGTCTTCTCAACCATTTCTTAGCTTCAAAGTCCCATATCTCGCGAACGGATTGACCAAACCCAAAAATTCCTGCTGCGTCTGAAAGTAGAAACTCGCCCGATTATAGCGATATGCGTATTTTTTCCCTAGGCCATTCTGGTTAAGCGTTTGGAGCAGCAGAATTGCGAAAAATGTTTTGCCTTCTCAACCATTTCTTGGCTTCAAACTCTCATATCTCGCGAACAGATTGACCTAACCCAAAAATTCCTGTAGCATCTGAAAGTAGAAACTCGCCCGATTACAACGGTATGTGTATTTTTTCCATAGGCCATTCTGGTTAAGCGTTTGGAGCAGCAGAATTGCGAAAAATTTTTTGTCTTCTCAACCATTTCTTGGTTCAAACTCCCATATCTCGCGAACGGATTGACCTAACCCAAAAATTCCTGTTGCGTGTGAAAGTAGAAACTCGCCCGATTACAACGGTACGTGTATTTTTTCCCTAGGCCATTCTGGTTAAGCGTTTGGAGCAGCAGAAGTGCGAAAAATTGTTTGCCTTCTCAACCATTTCTTGGCTTCAAACTCCCATATCTCGCGAACGGATTGACCTAACCCAAAAATTCCTATTGCATCTGAAAGTAGAAACTCGCTCGATTACAACGGTATGTGTATTTTTTCCCTAGGCCATTCTGGTTAAGCGTTTGGAGCAGCAGAATTGCGAAAAATTTTTTGCCTTCTCAACCATTTCTTGTCTTCAAACTCCCATATCTCGCGAACGGATTGACCTAACCCAAAAATTCCTGTTGCATCTGAAAGTAGAAACTCGCCCGATTACAACGGTACGTGTATTTTGTCCATAGGCCATTCTGGTTAAGCGTTTGAAGCAGCAGAATAGCGTATAATTTTTTGCCTTCTCAACCATTTCTTGGCTTCAAACTCCCATATCTCGCGAACGGATTGACCTAACCCAAATTTTCCTGTTGCATCTGAAAGAAGAAACTCGCCCGATTACAACGGTATGTGTATTTTTTCCCTAGGCCATTCTGGTCAAGCGTTTGAAGCAGCAGAATAGCGAACAATTTTTTGCCTTCTCAACCATTTCTTGGCTTCAAACTCCCATATCTCGCGAACGGATTGACCTAACCCAAAAATTCCTGTTGCGTCTGAAAGTAGAAACACGCCCGATTACAACGGTATGTGTATTTTTTCCCTAGGCCATTCTGGTCAAGCGTTTGGAGCAGCAGAAGTGCGAAAAATTTGTTGCCTTCTTAACCATTTCTTAGCTTCAAACTCCCATATCTCGCGAACGGATTGACCTAACCCAAAAATTCCTATTGCATCTGATAATAGAAACTCGCCCGATTACAACGGTATGTGTATTTTTTCCCTAGGCCATTCTGGTTAAGCGTTTGGAGCAGCAGAATTGCGAAAAATTTTTTGCCTTCTCAACCATTTCTTGGCTTCAAACTGCCATATCTAGCGAACGGATGGACCTAACCCAAAAATTCCTATTGCATCTGAAAGTATAAACTCGCCCGACTACAGCGGTATGTATATTTTTTCCATAGGCCATTCTGGTTAAGCGTTTGGAGCAGCAGAATTGCGAAAAATTTTTTGTCTTCTCAACCATTTCTTGGCTTCAAATTCCCATATCTCGCGGACGGATTGACCTAACCCAAAAATTCCTGTTGCGTGTGAAAGTAGAAACTCGCCCGATTACAACCGTTACTGTATTTTTTCCCTAGCCCATTCTGGTTAAGCGTTTGGAGCAGCAGAATTGCGAAAAATTTGTTGTCTTCTCAACCATTTCTTAGCTTCAAAGTCCCATATCTCGCGAACGGATTGACCAAACCCAAAAATTCCTGCTGCGTCTGAAAGTAGAAACTCGCCCGATTATAGCGATATGCGTATTTTTTCCCTAGGCCATTCTGGTTAAGCGTTTGGAGCAGCAGAATTGCGAAAAATGTTTTGCCTTCTCAACCATTTCTTGGCTTCAAACTCTCATATCTCGCGAACAGATTGACCTAACCCAAAAATTCCTGTAGCATCTGAAAGTAGAAACTCGCCCGATTACAACGGTATGTGTATTTTTTCCATAGGCCATTCTGGTTAAGCGTTTGGAGCAGCAGAATTGCGAAAAATTTTTGTCTTCTCAACCATTTCTTGGTTTCAAACTCCCATATCTCGCGAACGGATTGACCTAACCCAAAAATTCCTGTTGCGTGTGAAAGTAGAAACTCGCCCGATTACAACGGTACGTGTATTTTTTCCCTAGGCCATTCTGGTTAAGCGTTTGGAGCAGCAGAAGTGCGAAAAATTGTTTGCCTTCTCAACCATTTCTTGGCTTCAAACTCCCATATCTCGCGAACGGATTGACCTAACCCAAAAATTCCTATTGCATCTGAAAGTAGAAACTCGCCCGATTACAGCGGTATGTGTATTTTTTCCCTAGGCCATTCTGGTTAAGCGTTTGGAGCAGCAGAATTGCGAAAAATTTGTTGTCTTCTCAACCATTTCTTAGCTTCAAACTCCCAAATCTCGCGAACGGATTGACGTAACCCAAAAATTCCTATTGCATCTGAAAGTAGAAACTCGCCCGATTACAACGGTACATGTATTTTTCCCTTAGGCCATTCTGGTTAAGCGATTGGAGCAGCAGAAGTGCGAAAAATTTTTTGCCTTCTCAACCATTTCTTGGCTTCAAACTCCCATATATCGCGAACGGATTGACCTAACCCAAAAATTCCTGTTGCAACTGAAAGTAGAAACTCGCCGATTACAACAGTATGTGTATTTTTTCCCTAGCCCATTCTGGTTAAGCGTTTGGAGCAGCAGAATTGCGAAAAATTGTTTGTCTTCTCAACCATTTCTTGGTTTCAAACTCCCATATCTCGCGAACGGATTGAGCTATCCCAAAAATTCCTGTTGCGTGTGAAAGTAGAAACTCGCCCGATTACAACGGTACGTGTATTTTTTCCCTAGCCCATTCTGGTTAAGCGTTTGGAGCAGCAGAATTGCGAAAAATTTGTTGTCTTCTCAACCATTTCTTAGCTTCAAACTCCCAAATCTCGCGAACGGATTGACGTAACCCAAAAATTCCTATTGCATCTGAAAGTAGAAACTCGCTCGATTACAACGGTATGTGTATTTTTTCCCTAGGCCATTCTGGTTAAGCGTTTGGAGCAGCAGAATTGCGAAAAATTTTTTGCCTTCTCAACCATTTCTTGTCTTCAAACTCCCATATCTCGCGAACGGATTGACCTAACCCAAAAATTCCTGTTGCATCTGAAAGTAGAAACTCGCCCGATTACAGCGGTATGTGTATTTTGTCCATAGGCCATTCTGGTTAAGCGTTTGAAGCAGCAGAATAGCGTATAATTTTTTGCCTTCTCAACCATTTCTTGGCTTCAAACTCCCAAATCTCGCGAACGGATTGACGTAGCCCAAAAATTCCTATTGCATCTGAAAGTAGAAACTCGCTCGATTACAACGGTATGTGTATTTTTTCCCTAGGCCATTCTGGTTAAGCGTTTGGAGCAGCAGAATTGCGAAAAATTTTTTGCCTTCTCAAACATTTCTTGTCTTCAAACTCCCATATCTCGCGAACGGATTGACCTAACCCAAAAATTCCTGTTGCATCTGAAAGTAGAAACTCGCCCGATTACAGCGGTATGTGTATTTTGTCCATAGGCCATTCTGGTTAAGCGTTTGAAGCAGCAGAATAGCGTATAATTTTTTGCCTTCTCAACCATTTCTTGGCTTCAAACTCCCATATCTCGCGAACGGATTGACCTAACCCAAATTTTCCTGTTGCATCTGAAAGAAGAAACTCGCCCGATTACAACGGTATGTGTATTTTTCCCCTAGGCCATTCTGGTTAAGCGTTTGGAGCAGCAGAATTGCGATAAATTTTTTGCCTTCTCAACCATTTCTTGGCTTCAAACTGCCATATCTAGCGAACGGATGGACCTAACCCAAAAATTCCTATTGCATCTGAAAGTATAAACTCGCCCGACTACAGCGGTATGTATATTTTTTCCCTAGGGCATTCTGGTTAAGCGTTTGGATCAGCAGAATTGCGAAAAATTTTTTGTCTTCTCAACCATTTCTTGGCTTCAAATTCCCATATCTCGCGGACGGATTGACCTAACCCAAAAATTCCTGTTGCGTGTGAAAGTAGAAACTCGCCCGATTACAACCGTTACTGTATTTTTTCCCTAGCCCATTCTGGTTAAGCGTTTGGAGCAGCAGAATTGCGAAAAATTTGTTGTCTTCTCAACCATTTCTTAGCTTCAAAGTCCCATATCTCGCGAACGGATTGACCAAACCAAAAAATTCCTGCTGCGTCTGAAAGTATAAACTCGCCCGACTACATCGGTATGTATATTTTTTCCCTAGGGCATTCTGGTTAAGCGTTTGGATCAGCAGAATTACCAAAAATTGCATGCCTTCTCAACCATATCTTGGCTTCAAACTCCCATATCTCGCGAACGGGTTGACCTAACCCAAAAATTCCTGTTGCGTGTGAAAGTAGAAACTCGCCCGATTACAACGGTACGTGTATTTTTTCCCTAGCCCATTCTGGTTAAGCGTTTGGAGCAGCAGAATTGCGAAAAATTTGTTGTCTTCTCAACCATTTCTTAGCTTCAAAGTCCCATATCTCGCGAACGGATTGACCAAACCCAAAAATTCCTATTGCATCTGAAAGTAGAAACTCGCCCGATTACAACGGTACGTGTATTTTTCCCTTAGGCCATTCTGGTTAAGCGATTGGAGCAGCAGAAGTGCGAAAAATTTTTTGCCTTCTCAACCATTTCTTGGCTTCAAACTCCCATATCTCGCGAACGGATTGACCTAACCCAAAAATTCCTATTGCATCTGAAAGTAGAAACTCGCCCGATTACAGCGGTATGTGTATTTTCTCCCTAGGCCATTCTGGTTAAGCGTTTGGAGCAGCAGAATTGCGAAAAATTTGTTGTCTTCTCAACCATTTCTTGGCTTCAAACTCCCAAATCTCGCGAACGGATTGACGTAACCCAAAAATTCCTATTGCATCTGAAAGTAGAAACTCGCCCGATTACAACGGTACGTGTATTTTTTCCCTAGCCCATTCTGGTTAAGCGTTTGGAGCAGCAGAATTGCGAAAAATTTGTTGTCTTCTCAACCATTTCTTAGCTTCAAAGTCCCATATCTCGCGAACGGATTGACCAAACCCAAAAATTCCTGCTGCGTCTGAAAGTAGAAACTCGCCCGATTATAGCGATATGCGTATTTTTTCCCTAGGCCATTCTGGTTAAGCGTTTGGAGCAGCAGAATTGCGAAAAATGTTTTGTCTTCTAAACCATTTCTTGGTTTCAAACTCCCATATCTCGCGGACGGATTGACCTAACCCAAAAATTCCTGTTGCGTGTGAAAGTAGAAACTCGCCCGATTACAACGGTACGTGTATTTTTTCCCTAGCCCATTCTGGTTAAGCGTTTGGAGCAGCAGAATTGCGAAAAATTTGTTGTCTTCTCAACCATTTGTTAGCTTCAAAGTCCCATATCTCGCGAACGGTTTGACCAAACCCAAAAATTCCTGCTGCGTCTGAAAGTAGAAACTCGCCCGATTATAACGATATGCGTATTTTTTCCGTAGGCCATTCTGGTTAAGCGTTTGGAGCAGCAGAAGTGCGAAAAATTTTTTGCCTTCTCAACCATTTCTTGGCTTCAAACTCCCATATCTCGCGAACGGATTGACCTAACCCAAAAATTCCTATTGCATCTGAAAGTAGAAACTCGCCCGATTACAGCGGTATGTGTATTTTCTCCCTAGGCCATTCTGGTTAAGCGTTTGGAGCAGCAGAATTGCGAAAAATTTGTTGTCTTCTCAACCATTTCTTGGCTTCAAACTCCCAAATCTCGCGAACGGATTGACGTAACCCAAAAATTCCTATTGCATCTGAAAGTAGAAACTCGCCCGATTACAACGGTACGTGTATTTTTCCCTTAGGCCATTCTGGTTAAGCGATTGGAGCAGCAGAAGTGCGAAAAATTTTTTGCCTTCTCAACCATTTCTTGGCTTCAAACTCCCATATCTCGCGAACGGATTGACCTAACCCAAAAATTCCTGTTGCGTCTGAAAGTAGAAACACGCCCGATTACAACGGTATGTGTATTTTTTCCCTAGGCCATTCTGGTTAAGGGTTTGGAGCAGCAGAATTGCGAAAAATTTGTTGCCTTCTTAACCATTTCTTAGCTTCAAACTCCCATATCTCGCGAACGGATTGACCTAACCCAAAAATTCCTATTGCATCTGATAATAGAAACTCGCCCGATTACAACGGTATGTGTATTTTTTCCCTAGGCCATTCTGGTTAAGCGTTTGGAGCAGCAGAATTGCGAAAAATTTTTTGCCTTCTCAACCATTTCTTGGCTTCAAACTGCCATATCTAGCGAACGGATGGACCTAACCCAAAAATTCCTATTGCATCTGAAAGTATAAACTCGCCCGACTACAGCGGTATGTATATTTTTTCCCTAGGGCATTCTGGTTAAGCGTTTGGATCAGCAGAATTACCAAAAATTGTATGCCTTCTCAACCATATCTTGGCTTCAAACTCCCATATCTCGCGAACGGGTTGACCTAACCCAAAAATTCCTGTTGCGTGTGAAAGTAGAAACTCGCCCGATTACAACGGTACGTGTATTTTTTCCCTAGCCCATTCTGGTTAAGCGTTTGGAGCAGCAGAATTGCGAAAAATTTGTTGTCTTCTCAACCATTTCTTAGCTTCAAAGTCCCATATCTCGCGAACGGATTGACCAAACCCAAAAATTCCTGCTGCGTCTGAAAGTATAAACTCGCCCGACTACAGCGGTATGTATATTTTTTCCCTAGGGCATTCTGGTTAAGCGTTTGGAGCAGCAGAATTGCGAAAAATTTGTTGTCTTCTCAACCATTTCTTAGCTTCAAACTCCCAAATCTCGCGAACGGATTGACGTAACCCAAAAATTCCTATTGCATCTGAAAGTAGAAACTCGCCCGATTACAACGGTACGTGTATTTTTCCCTTAGGCCATTCTGGTTAAGCGATTGGAGCAGCAGAAGTGCGAAAAATTTTTTGCCTTCTCAACCATTTCTTGGCTTCAAACTCCCATATATCGCGAACGGATTGACCTAACCCAAAAATTCCTGTTGCAACTGAAAGTAGAAACTCGCCGATTACAACAGTATGTGTATTTTTTCCCTAGCCCATTCTGGTTAAGCGTTTGGAGCAGCAGAATTGCGAAAAATTTGTTGTCTTCTCAACCATTTCTTAGCTTCAAAGTCCCATATCTCGCGAACGGATTGACCAAACCCAAAAATTCCTGCTGCGTCTGAAAGTAGAAACTCGCCCGATTATAGCGATATGCGTATTTTTTCCCTAGGCCATTCTGGTTAAGCGTTTGGAGCAGCAGAATTGCGTAAAATGTTTTGTCTTCTAAACCATTTCTTGGTTTCAAACTCCCATATCTCGCGGACGGATTGACCTAACCCAAAAATTCCTGTTGCGTGTGAAAGTAGAAACTCGCCCGATTACAACGGTACGTGTATTCTTTCCCTAGCCCATTCTGGTTAAGCGTTTGGAGCAGCAGAATTGCGAAAAATTTGTTGTCTTCTCAACCATTTCTTAGCTTCAAAGTCCCATATCTCGCGAACGGTTTGACCAAACCCAAAAATTCCTGCTGCGTCTGAAAGTAGAAACTCGCCCGATTATAACGATATGCGTATTTTTTCCCTAGGCCATTCTGGTTAAGCGTTTGGAGCTGCAGAAGTGCGAAAAATTTTTTGCCTTCTCAACCATTTCTTGGCTTCAAACTCCCATATCTCGCGAACGGATTGACCTAACCCAAAAATTCCTATTGCATCTGAAAGTAGAAACTCGCCCGATTACAGCGGTATGTGTATTTTTTCCCTAGGCCATTTTGGTTGAGCGTTTGGAGCAGCAGAATTGCGAAAAATTTGTTGTCTTCTCAACCATTTCTTAGCTTCAAACTCCCAAATCTCGCGAACGAATTGACGTAACCCAAAAATTCCTATTGCATCTGAAAGTAGAAACTCGCCCGATTACAACGGTACGTGTATTTTTCCCTTAGGCCATTCTGGTTAAGCGATTGGAGCAGCAGAAGTGCGAAAAATTTTTTGCCTTCTCAACCATTTCTTGGCTTCAAAACCCATATATCGCGAACGGATTGACCTAACCCAAAAATTCCTGTTGCAACTGAAAGTAGAAACTCGCCGATTACAACAGTATGTGTATTTTTTCCCTAGGCCATTCTGGTTAAGCGTTTGGAGCAGCAGAATTGCGAAAAATTTTTTGCCTTCTAAACCATTTCTTGGATTCAAACTCCCATATCTCGCGAACGGATTGACCTAACCCAAAAATTCCTGTTGCGTCTGAAAGTAGAAACACGCCCGATTACAACGGTATGTGTATTTTTTCCCTAGGCCATTCTGGTCAAGCGTTTGGAGCAGCAGAATTGCGAAAAATTTGTTGCCTTCTTAACCATTTCTTAGCTTCAAACTCCCATATCTCGCGAACGGATTGACCTAACCCAAAAATTCCTATTGCATCTGAAAGTAGAAACTCGCCCGATTACAGCGGTATGTGTATTTTTTCCCTAGGCCATTTTGGTTGAGCGTTTGGAGCAGCAGAATTGCGAAAAATTTGTTGTCTTCTCAACCATTTCTTAGCTTCAAACTCCCAAATCTCGCGAACGAATTGACGTAACCCAAAAATTCCTATTGCATCTGAAAGTAGAAACTCGCCCGATTACAACGGTACGTGTATTTTTCCCTTAGGCCATTCTGGTTAAGCGATTGGAGCAGCAGAAGTGCGAAAAATTTTTTGCCTTCTCAACCATTTCTTGGCTTCAAAACCCATATATCGCGAACGGATTGACCTAACCCAAAAATTCCTGTTGCAACTGAAAGTAGAAACTCGCCGATTACAACAGTATGTGTATTTTTTCCCTAGGCCATTCTGGTTAAGCGTTTGGAGCAGCAGAATTGCGAAAAATTTTTTGCCTTCTAAACCATTTCTTGGATTCAAACTCCCATATCTCGCGAACGGATGGACCTAACCCAAAAATTCCTATTGCATCTGAAAGTATAAACTCGCCCGACTACAGCGGTATGTATATTTTTCCCTAGGGCATTCTCGTTAAGCGTTTGGATCAGCAGAATTACCAAACATTGGATGCCTTCTCAACCATATCTTGGCTTCAAACTCCCATATCTCGCGAACGGATTGACCTAACCCAAAAACTCCTGTTGCGTCTGAAAGTAGAAACTCGCCCGATTACAACGGTATGTGTATTTTCTCCCTATGCCATTCTGGTTAAGCGTTTGGAGCAGCAGAAGTGCGAAAAATTTGTTGCCTTCTTAACCATTTCTTAGCTTCAAAATCCCATATCTCGCGAACGGATTGAACTAACCCAAAAATTCCTGTTGCATCTGAAAGTAGAAACTCGCCCGATTACAGCGGTATGTGTATTTTTTCCATAGGCCATTCTGGTTAAGCGTTTGGAGCAGCAGAATTGCGAAAAATTTTTTGTCTTCTCAACCATTTCTTGGCTTCAAACTCCCATATCTCGCGGACGGATTGACCTAACCCAAAAATTCCTGTTGCGTGTGAAAGTAGAAACTCGCCCGATTACAACGGTTACTGTATTTTTTCCCTAGCCCATTCTGGTTAAGCGTTTGGAGCAGCAGAATTGCGAAAAATTTGTTGTCTTCTCAACCATTTCTTAGCTTCAAAGTCCCATATCTCGCGAACGGATTGACCAAACCCAAAAATTCCTGCTGCGTCTGAAAGTAGAAACTCGCCCGATTATAGCGATATGCGTATTTTTTCCCTAGGCCATTCTGGTTAAGCGTTTGGAGCAGCAGAATTGCGAAAAATGTTTTGCCTTCTCAACCATTTCTTGGCTTCAAACTCTCACATCTCGCGAACAGATTGACCTAACCCAAAAATTCCTGTAGCATCTGAAAGTAGAAACTCGCCCGATTACAACGGTATGTGTATTTTTTCCATAGGCCATTCTGGTTAAGCGTTTGGAGCAGCCGAATTGCGAAAAATTTTTTGTCTTCTCAACCATTTCTTGGTTTCAAACTCCCATATCTCGCGAACGGATTGACCTAACCCAAAAATTCCTGTTGCGTGTGAAAGTAGAAACTCGCCCGATTACAACGGTACGTGTATTTTTTCCCTAGCCCATTCTGGTTAAGCGTTTGGAGCAGCAGAATTGCGAAAAATTTGTTGTCTTCTCAACCATTTCTTAGCTTCAAGGTCCCATATCTCGCGAACGGTTTGACCAAACCCAAAAATTCCTGCTGCGTCTGAAAGTAGAAACTCGCCCGATTATAACGATATGCGTATTTTTTCCCTACGCCATTCTGGTTAAGCGTTTGGAGCAGCAGAAGTGCGAAAAATTTTTTGCCTTCTCAACCATTTCTTGGCTCCAAAGTCCCATATCTCGCGAACGGATTGACCTAACCCAAAAATTCCTATTGCATCTGAAAGTAGAAACTCGCCCGATTACAGCGGTATGTGTATTTTTTCCCTAGGCCATTCTGGTTAAGCGTTTGGAGCAGCAGAATTGCGAAAAATTTGTTGTCTTCTCAACCATTTCTTAGCTTCAAACTCCCATATCTCGCGAACGGATTGACCTAACCCAAAAATTCCTATTGCATCTGATAATAGAAACTCGCCCGATTACAACGGTATGTGTATTTTTTCCCTAGGCCATTCTGGTTAAGCGTTTGGAGCAGCAGAATTGCGATAAATTTTTTGCCTTCTCAACCATTTCTTGGCTTCAAACTGCCATATCTAGCGAACGGATGGACCTAACCCAAAAATTCCTATTGCATCTGAAAGTATAAACTCGCCCGACTACAGCGGTATGTATATTTTTCCCTAGGGCATTCTCGTTAAGCGTTTGGATCAGCAGAATTACCAAAAATTGTATGCCTTCTCAACCATATCTTGGCTTCAAACTCCCATATCTCGCGAACGGATTGACCTAACCCAAAAACTCCTGTTGCGTCTGAAAGTAGAAACTCGCCCGATTACAACGGTATGTGTATTTTCTCCCTATGCCATTCTGGTTAAGCGTTTGGAGCAGCAGAAGTGCGAAAAATTTGTTGCCTTCTTAACCATTTCTTAGCTTCAAAATCCCATATCTCGCGAACGGATTGAACTAACCCAAAAATTCCTGTTGCATCTGAAAGTAGAAACTCGCCCGATTACAGCGGTATGTGTATTTTTTCCATAGGCCATTCTGGTTAAGCGTTTGGACCAGCAGAATTGCGAAAAATTTTTTGTCTTCTCAACCATTTCTTGGCTTCAAACTCCCATATCTCGCGAACGGATTGACCTAACCCAAAAATTCCTGTTGCATCTGAAAGTAGAAACTCGCCCGATTACAGCGGTATGTGTATTTTTTCCATAGGCCATTCTGGTTAAGCGTTTGGAGCAGCAGAATTGCGAAAAATTTTTTGTCTTCTCAACCATTTCTTGGCTTCAAACTCCCATATCTCGCGGACGGATTGACCTAACCCAAAAATTCCTGTTGCGTGTGAAAGTAGAAACTCGCCCGATTACAACGGTTACTGTATTTTTTCCCTAGCCCATTCTGGTTAAGCGTTTGGAGCAGCAGAATTGCGAAAAACTTGTTGTCTTCTCAACCATTTCTTAGCTTCAAAGTCCCATATCTCGCGAACGGATTGACCAAACCCAAAAATTCCTGCTGCGTCTGAAAGTAGAAACTCGCCCGATTATAGCGATATGCGTATTTTTTCCCTAGGCCATTCTGGTTAAGCGTTTGGAGCAGCAGAATTGCGAAAAATGTTTTGCCTTCTCAACCATTTCTTGGCTTCAAACTCTCATATCTCGCGAACAGATTGACCTAACCCAAAAATTCCTGTAGCATCTGAAAGTAGAAACTCGCCCGATTACAACGGTATGTGTATTTTTTCCATAGGCCATTCTGGTTAAGCGTTTGGAGCAGCCGAATTGCGAAAAATTTTTTGTCTTCTCAACCATTTCTTGGTTTCAAACTCCCATATCTCGCGAACGGATTGACCTAACCCAAAAATTCCTGTTGCGTGTGAAAGTAGAAACTCGCCCGATTACAACGGTACGTGTATTTTTTCCCTAGCGCATTCTGGTTAAGCGTTTGGAGCAGCAGAATTGCGAAAAATTTGTTGTCTTCTCAACCATTTCTTAGTTTCAAGGTCCCATATCTCGCGAACGGTTTGACCAAACCCAAAAATTCCTGCTGCGTCTGAAAGTAGAAACTCGCCCGATTATAACGATATGCGTATTTTTTCCCTAGGCCATTCTGGTTAAGCGTTTGGAGCAGCAGAAGTGCGAAAAATTTTTTGCCTTCTCAACCATTTCTTGGCTTCAAACTCCCATATCTCGCGAACGGATTGACCTAACCCAAAAATTCCTATTGCATCTGAAAGTAGAAACTCGCTCGATTACAACGGTATGTGTATTTTTTCCCTAGGCCATTCTGGTTAAGCGTTTGGAGCAGCAGAATTGCGAAAAATTTTTTGCCTTCTCAACCATTTCTTGTCTTCAAACTCCCATATCTCGCGAACGGATTGACCTAACCCAAAAATTCCTGTTGCATCTGAAAGTAGAAACTCGCCCGATTACAACGGTATGTGTATTTTTTCCATAGGCCATTCTGGTTAAGCGTTTGGAGCAACATAATTGCGAAAAATTTTTTGGCTTCTCAACCATTTCTTGTCTTCAAACACCCATATCTCGCGGACGGATTGACCTAACCCAAAAATTCCTATTGCGTCTGAAAGTAGAAACTCGCCCGATTACAACGGTATGTGTATTTTTTCCCTAGGCCATTCTGGTTAAGCGTTTGGAGCAGCGGAATTGCAAAAATTTTTTGCCTTCTCAACCATTTCTTGGCTCCAAAGTCCCATATCTCGCGAACGGATTGACCTAACCCAAAAATTCCTATTGCATCTGAAAGTAGAAACTCGCCCGATTACAGCGGTATGTGTATTTTTTCCCTAGGCCATTCTGGTTAAGCGTTTGGAGCAGCAGAATTGCGAAAAATTTGTTGCCTTCTCAACCATTTCTTAGCTTCAAACTCCCATATCTCGCGAACGGATTGACCTAACCCAAAAATTCCTATTGCATCTGATAATAGAAACTCGCCCGATTACAACGGTATGTGTATTTTTTCCCTAGGCCATTCTGGTTAAGCGTTTGGAGCAGCAGAATTGCGATAAATTTTTTGCCTTCTCAACCATTTCTTGGCTTCAAACTGCCATATCTAGCGAACGGATGGACCTAACCCAAAAATTCCTATTGCATCTGAAAGTATAAACTCGCCCGACTACAGCGGTATGTATATTTTTCCCTAGGGCATTCTCGTTAAGCGTTTGGATCAGCAGAATTACCAAAAATTGTATGCCTTCTCAACCATATCTTGGCTTCAAACTCCCATATCTCGCGAACGGATTGACCTAACCCAAAAACTCCTGTTGCGTCTGAAAGTAGAAACTCGCCCGATTACAACGGTATGTGTATTTTCTCCCTATGCCATTCTGGTTAAGCGTTTGGAGCAGCAGAAGTGCGAAAAATTTGTTGCCTTCTTAACCATTTCTTAGCTTCAAAATCCCATATCTCGCGAACGGATTGAACTAACCCAAAAATTCCTGTTGCATCTGAAAGTAGAAACTCGCCCGATTACAGCGGTATGTGTATTTTTTCCATAGGCCATTCTGGTTAAGCGTTTGGACCAGCAGAATTGCGAAAAATTTTTTGTCTTCTCAACCATTTCTTGGCTTCAAACTCCCATATCTCGCGAACGGATTGACCTAACCCAAAAATTCCTGTTGCATCTGAAAGTAGAAACTCGCCCGATTACAGCGGTATGTGTATTTTTTCCATAGGCCATTCTGGTTAAGCGTTTGGAGCAGCAGAATTGCGAAAAATTTTTTGTCTTCTCAACCATTTCTTGGCTTCAAACTCCCATATCTCGCGGACGGATTGACCTAACCCAAAAATTCCTGTTGCGTGTGAAAGTAGAAACTCGCCCGATTACAACGGTTACTGTATTTTTTCCCTAGCCCATTCTGGTTAAGCGTTTGGAGCAGCAGAATTGCGAAAAACTTGTTGTCTTCTCAACCATTTCTTAGCTTCAAAGTCCCATATCTCGCGAACGGATTGACCAAACCCAAAAATTCCTGCTGCGTCTGAAAGTAGAAACTCGCCCGATTATAGCGATATGCGTATTTTTTCCCTAGGCCATTCTGGTTAAGCGTTTGGAGCAGCAGAATTGCGAAAAATGTTTTGCCTTCTCAACCATTTCTTGGCTTCAAACTCTCATATCTCGCGAACAGATTGACCTAACCCAAAAATTCCTGTAGCATCTGAAAGTAGAAACTCGCCCGATTACAACGGTATGTGTATTTTTTCCATAGGCCATTCTGGTTAAGCGTTTGGAGCAGCCGAATTGCGAAAAATTTTTTGTCTTCTCAACCATTTCTTGGTTTCAAACTCCCATATCTCGCGAACGGATTGACCTAACCCAAAAATTCCTGTTGCGTGTGAAAGTAGAAACTCGCCCGATTACAACGGTACGTGTATTTTTTCCCTAGCGCATTCTGGTTAAGCGTTTGGAGCAGCAGAAGTGCGAAAAATTTTTTGCCTTCTCAACCATTTCTTGGCTTCAAACTCCCATATCTCGCGAACGGATTGACCTAACCCAAAAATTCCTATTGCATCTGAAAGTAGAAACTCGCTCGATTACAACGGTATGTGTATTTTTTCCCTAGGCCATTCTGGTTAAGCGTTTGGAGCAGCAGAATTGCGAAAAATTTTTTGCCTTCTCAACCATTTCTTGTCTTCAAACTCCCATATCTCGCGAACGGATTGACCTAACCCAAAAATTCCTGTTGCATCTGAAAGTAGAAACTCGCCCGATTACAACGGTATGTGTATTTTTTCCATAGGCCATTCTGGTTAAGCGTTTGGAGCAACATAATTGCGAAAAATTTTTTGGCTTCTCAACCATTTCTTGTCTTCAAACACCCATATCTCGCGGACGGATTGACCTAACCCAAAAATTCCTATTGCGTCTGAAAGTAGAAACTCGCCCGATTACAACGGTATGTGTATTTTTTCCCTAGGCCATTCTGGTTAAGCGTTTGGAGCAGCGGAATTGCAAAAATTTTTTGCCTTCTCAACCATTTCTTGGCTCCAAAGTCCCATATCTCGCGAACGGATTGACCTAACCCAAAAATTCCTATTGCATCTGAAAGTAGAAACTCGCCCGATTACAGCGGTATGTGTATTTTTTCCCTAGGCCATTCTGGTTAAGCGTTTGGAGCAGCAGAATTGCGAAAAATTTTTTGCCTTCTCAACCATTTCTTGGCTTCAAACTCCCATATATCGCGAACGGATTGACCTAACCCAAAAATTCCTGTTGCAACTGAAAGTAGAAACTCGCCGATTACAAAAGTATGTGTATTTTTTCCCTAGGCCATTCTGGTTAAGCGTTTGGAGCAGCAGAATTGCGAAAAATTTTTTGCCTTCTAAACCATTTCTTGGCTTCAAACTCCCATATCACGCGAACGGATTGACCTAACCCAAAAGTTCCTGTTGCATCTGAAAGAAGAAACTCGCCCGATTACAACGGTATGTGTATTTTTTCCCTAGGCCATTCTGGTTAAGCGTTTGAAGCAGCAGAATAGCGTATAATTTTTTGCCTTCTCAACCATTTCTTGGCTTCAAACTCCCATATCTCGCGAACGGATTGACCTAACCCAAATTTTCCTGTTGCATCTGAAAGAAGAAACTCGCCCGATTACAACGGTATGTGTATTTTTTCCCTAGGCCATTCTGGTCAAGCGTTTGAAGCAGCAGAATAGCGTACAATTTTTTGGTTTCTCAACCATTTCTTGTCTTCAAACTCCCATATCTCGCGGACGGATTGACCTAACCCAAAAATTCCTATTGCGTCTGAAAGTAGAAACTCGCCCGATTACAACGGTATGTGTATTTTTACCCTAGGCCATTCTAGTTAAGCGTTTGGAGCAGCAGAATTGCGAAAAATTTTTTGCCTTCTAAACCATTTCTTGGCTTCAAACTCCCATATCTCGCGGACGGATTGAACTAACCCAAAAATTCCTATTGCATCTGAAAGTAGAAACTCGCCCGATTACAACGGTACGTGTATTTTTCCCTTAGGCCATTCTGGTTAAGCGATTGGAGCAGCAGAAGTGCGAAAAATTTTTTGCCTTCTCAACCATTTCTTGGCTTCAAACTCCCATATATCGCGAACGGATTGACCTAACCCAAAAATTCCTGTTGCAACTGAAAGTAGAAACTCGCCGATTACAACAGTATGTGTATTTTTCCCTTAGGCCATTCTGGTTAAGCGATTGGAGCAGCAGAAGTGCGAAAAATTTTTTTCCTTCTCAACCATTTCTTGTCTTCAAACTCCCATATCTCGCGAACGGATTGACCTAACCCAAAAATTCCTGTTGCGTCTGAAAGTAGAAACACGCCCGATTACAACGGTATGTGTATTTTTTCCCTAGGCCATTCTGGTCAAGCGTTTGGAGCAGCAGAAGTGCGAAAAATTTGTTGCCTTCTTAACCATTTCTTAGCTTCAAACTCCCATATCTCGCGAACGGATTGACCTAACCCAAAAATTCCTATTGCATCTGATAATAGAAACTCGCCCGATTACAACGGTATGTGTATTTTTCCCTAGGCCATTCTGGTTAAGCGTTTGGAGCAGCAGAATTACCAAAAATTGTATGCCTTCTCAACCATATCTTGGCTTCAAACTCCCATATCTCGCGAACGGATTGACCTAACCCAAAAATTCCTGTTGCGTCTGAAAGTAGAAACTCGCCCGATTACAACGGTATGTGTATTTTCTCCCTAGGCCATTCTGGTTAAGCGTTTGGAGCAGTAGAAGTGCGAAAAATTTGTTGCTATCTTAACCATTTCTTAGCTTCAAAATCCCATATCTCGCGAACGGATTGAACTAACCCAAAAATTCCTGTTGCATCTGAAAGTAGAAACTCGCCCGATTACAACGGTATGTGTATTTTTTCCCTAGGCCATTCTGGTTAAGCGTTTGGAGCAGCAGAATTGCGAAAAATTTTTTGCCTTCTCAACCATTTCTTGGCTTCAAACTCCCATATCTCGCGAACGGATTGACCTAACCCAAAAATTCCTGTTGCATCTGAAAGTAGAAACTCGCCCGATTACAACGATATGCGTATTTTCTCCCTAAGCCATTCTGGTTAAGCGTTTGGAGCAGCAGAATTGCGAAAAATCTTTTGCCTTCTCAACCATTTCTTGGCTTCAAACTCCCATATCTCGCGAACGGATTGACCACAACCCAAAAATTCCTATTGCATCTGAAAATAGAAACTCGCCCGATTACAGCGGTATGTGTATTTTTTCCCTAGGCAATTCTGGTTAAGGGATTGGAACAGCAGAATTGCGAAAAATTTTTTGCCTTCTCAACCATTTCTTGGCTTCAAACTCCCATATCTAGCGAACGGATTGACCTAACGCAAAAATTCCTGTTGCATCTGAAAGTAGAAAGTCGCCCGATTACAGCGGTATGTGTATTTTTTCCCTAGGCCATTCTGGTTAAGCGTTTGGAGCAGCAGAATTGCGAAAAATTTTTTGTCTTCTCAACCATTTCTTGGCTTCAAACTCCCATATCTCGCGAACGAATTGACCTAACCCAAAAATTCCTGTTGCATCTGAAAGTAGAAACTCGCCCGATTACAACGGTATATGTATTTTTTCCCTAGGCAATTCTGGTTAAGCGTTTGGAGCAGCAGAATTGCGAAAAATTTTTTGCCTTCTCAACCATTTCTTGGCTTCAAACTCCCATATCTAGCGAACAGATGGACCTAACCCAAATATTCCTATTGCATCTGAAAGTATAAACTCGTCCGATTACAGCGGTATGTGTATTCTTTCCCTAGGCAATTCTGGTTAAGGGTTTGGAGCAGCAGAATTGCGAAAAATTTTTTGCCTTCTCAACCATTTCTTGCATTCAAACTCCCATATTTCGCGAACGGATTGACCTAACCCAAAAATTCCTGTTGCATCTGAAAGTAGAAACTCGCCCGATTACAACGGTATGTGTATTTTTTCCATAGGCCATTCTGGTTAAGCGTTTGGAGCAGCAGAATTGCGAAAAATTTTTTGTCTCCTCAACTATTTCTTGGCTTCAAACTCCCATATCTCGCGGACGGATCGACCTAACCCAAAAATTCCTGTTGCGTGTGAAAGTAGAAACTCGCCCGATTACAACGGTACGTGTATTTTTTCCCTAGCCCATTCTGGTTAAGCGTTTGGAGCAGCAGAATTGCGAAAAATTTGTTGTCTTCTCAACCATTTCTTAGCTTCAAAGTCCCATATCTCGCGAACGGATCGACCAAACCCAAAAATTCCTGCAGCGTCTGAAAGTAGAAACTCGCCCGATTATAACGATATGCGTATTTTTTCCATAGGCCATTCTGGTTAAGCGTTTGGAGCAGCAGAATTGCGAAAAATGTTTTGCCTTCTCAACCATTTCTTGGCTTCAAACTCCCATATCTCGCGAACGGATTGACCTAACCCAAAAATTCCAGTAGCATCTGAAAGTAGAAACTCGCCCGATTACAACGGTATGTGTATTTTTTCCATAGGCCATTCTGGTTAAGCGTTTGGAGCAGCAGAATTGCGAAAAATTTTTTGTCTTCTCAACCATTTCTTGGTTTCAAACTCCCATATCTGGCGGACGGATTGACCTAACCCAAAAATTCCTGTTGCGTGTGAAAGAAGAAACTCGCCCGATTACAACGGTACGTGTATTTTTTCCCTAGCCCATTCTGGTTAAGCGTTTGGAGCAGCAGAATTGCGAAAAATTTGTTGTCTTCTCAACCATTTCTTAGCTCCAAAGTCCCATATCTCGCGAACGGATTGACCTAACCCAAAAATTCCTATTGCATCTGGAAGTAGAAACTCGCCCGATTACAGCGGTATGTGTATTTTCTCCCTAGGCCATTCTGGTTAAGCGTTTGGAGCAGCAGAATTGCGAAAAATTTGTTGTCTTCTCAACCATTTCTTAGCTTCAAACTCCCAAATCTCGCGAACGGATTGACGTAACCCAAAAATTCCTATTGCATCTGAATGTAGAAACTCGCCCGATTACAACGGTACGTGTATTTTTCCCTTAGGCCATTCTGGTTACGCGATTGGAGCAGCAGAAGTGCGAAAAATTTATTGTCTTCTCAACCATTTCTTCGCTTCAAACTCCCAAATCTCGCGAACGGATTGACGTAACCCAAAAATTCCTATTGCATCTGAAAGTAGAAACTCGCCCGATTACAACGATATGCGTATTTTTTCCCTAGGGCATTCTGGTTAAGCGTTTGGAGCAGCAGAATTGCAAAAAATGTTTTACCTTCTCAACCATTTCTTGGCTTCAAACTCCCATATCTCGCGAACGGATTGACCTAACTCAAAAATTCCTATTGCATCTGAAAGTAGAAACTCGCCCGATTACAGCGGTATGTGTATTTTTTCCCTAGGCAATTCTGGTTAAGCGTTTGGAGCAGCAGAATTGCGAAAAATTTTGTGCCTTCTCAACGATTTCTTGGCTTCAAACTCCCATATATCGCGAACGGATTGACCTAACCCAAAAATGCCTGTTGCACCTGAAAGTAGAAACTCGCCCGATTACAGCGGTATGTGTATTTTTTCCCTAGGCAATTCTGGTTAAGGGTTTGGAGCAGCAGAATTCCGAAAAATTTTTTGCCTTCTCAACCATTTCTTGGCTTCAAACTCCCATATCACGCGAACGGATTGACCTAACCCAAAAGTTCCTGATGCGTCTGAAAGTAGAGACTCGCCCGATTACACCGGAATGTGTATTTTTTCCCTAGGCCATTCTAGTTAAGCGTTTGCAGCAGCATTAGTGCGAACAATTTGTTGTCTTCTTTACCATTTCTTAGCTTCAAACTCCCATATCTCGCGAACGGATTGACCTAACCCAAAAATTCCTATTGCATCTGAAAGTATAAACTCGCCCGACTACAGCGGTATGTATATTTTTTCCCTAGGGCATTCTGGTTAAGCGTTTGGATCAGCAGAATTACCAAAAATTGTATGCCTTCTCAACCATTTCTTGGCTTCAAACTCCCATATCTCGCGAACGGATAGACCTAACCCAAAAATTCCTGTTGCGTGTGAAAGTAGAAACTCGCCCGATTACAACGGTATGAGTATTTTTTCCCTAGCCCATTCTGGTTAAGAGTTTGGAGCAGCAGAATAGCGAAAAATTGTTTGCATTCTCAACCATTTCTTGGCTTCAAACTCCCATATCTCGCGAACGGATTGACCTAACCCAAAAATTCCTGTTGCGTCTGAAAGTAGAAACTCGCCCGATTACAACGGTATGTGTGTTTTTTCCCTAGGCCATTCTGGTTAAGCGTTTGGAGCAGCAGAATTGCGAAAAAATTTTTGCCTTCTCAACCATTTCTTGGCTTCAAACTCCCATATCTCGCGAACAGATTGACCAAACCCAGAAGTTCCTGCTGCGTCTGAAAGTAGAAACTCACCCGATTACAACGATATGCGTATTTTTCCCCTAAGCCATTCTGGTTAAGCGTTTGGAGCAGCAGAATTGCGAAAAATCTTTTGCCTTCTCAACCATTTCTTGGCTTCAAACTCCCATATCTCGCGAACGGATTGACCTAACCCAAAAATTCCTATTGCATCTGAAAGTAGAAACTCGCCCGATTACAGAGGTATGTGTATTTTTTCCCTAGGCAATTCTGGTTAAGGGTTTGGAGCAGCAGAATTGCGAAAAATTTTTTGCCTTCTCAACCATTTCTTGGCTTCAAACTGCCATATCTAGCGAACGGATGGACCTAACCCAAAAATTCCTATTGAATCTGAAAGTATAAACTCGCCCGACTACAGCGGTGTGTATATTTTTTCCCTAGGGCATTCTGGTTAAGCGTTTGGATCAGCAGAATTACCAAAAATTGTATGCCTTCTCAACCATTTCTTGGTTTCAAACTCCGATATCTCGCGAACGGATAGACCTAACCCAAAAATTCCTGTTGCGTGTGAAAGTAGAAACTCGCCCGATTACAACGGTATGTGTATTTTTTCCCTAGCCCATTCTGGTTAAGAGTTTGGAGCAGCAGAATAGCGAAAAATTGTTTGCACTCTCAACCATTTCTTGGCTTCAAACTCCCATATCTCGCGAACGGATTGACCTAACCCAAAAATTCCTGTTGCGTCTGAGAGTAGAAACTCGCCCGATTACAACGGTATATGTATTTTTCCCCTAGGCCATTCTGGTTAAGCGTTTGGAGCAGCAGAAGTGCGAAAAATTTGTTGTCTTCTTAACCATTTCTTAGCTTCAAACACCCATTTCTCGCGAACGGATTGAACTAACCCAAAAATTCCTGTTGCATCTGAAAGTAGAAACTCGCCCGATTACAACGGTATGTGTATTTTTTCCCTAGGCCATTCTGGTTAAGCGTTTGGAGCAGCAGAATTGCGAAAAAATTTTTGCCTTCTCAACCATTTCTTGGCTTCAAACTCCCATATCTCGCGAATAGATTGACCAAACCCAGAAGTTCCTGCTGCGTCTGAAAGTAGAAACTCACCCGATTACAAAGATATGCGTATTTTTCCCCTAAGCCATTCTGGTTAAGCGTTTGGAGCAGCAGAATTGCGAAAAACCTTTTGCCTTCTCAACCACTTCTTGGCTTCAAACTCCCATATCTCGCGAACGGATTGACCTAACCCAAAAATTCCTATTGCATCTGAAAGTAGAAATTCGCCCGATTACAGCGGTATGTGTATTTTTTCCCTAGGCAATTCTGGTTAAGGGTTTGGAGCAGCAGAATTGCGAAAAATTTTTTGCCTTCTCAACCATTTCTTGGCTTCAAACTGCCATATCTAGCGAACGGATGGACCTAACCCAAAAATTCCTATTGCATCTGAAAGTATAAACTCGCCCGACTACAGCGGTATGTATATTTTTTCCCTAGGGCATTCTGGTTAAGCGTTTGGATCAGCAGAATTACCAAAAATTGTATGCCTTCTCAACCATTTCTTGGCTTCAAGCTCCCATATCTCGCGAACGGATAGACCTAACCCATAAATTCCTGTTGCGTGTGAAAGTAGAAACTCGCCCGATTACAACGGTATGTGTATTTTTTCCCTAGCCCATTCTGGTTAAGAGTTTGGAGCAGCAGAATAGCGAAAAATTGTTTGCATTCTCAACCATTTCTTGGCTTCAAACTCCCATATCTCGCGAACGGATTGACCTAACCCAAAAATTCCTGTTGCGTCTGAAAGTAGAAACTCGCCCGATTACAACGGTATGTGTATTTTTTCCCTAGGCCATTCTGGTTAAGCGTTTGGAGCAGCAGAAGTGCGAAAAATTTGTTGTCTTCTTAACCATTTCTTAGCTTCAAACTCCCATTTCTCGCGAACGGATTGAACTAACCCAAAAATTCCTGTTGCATCTGAAAGTAGAAACTCGCCCGATTACAACGGTATGTGTATTCTTTCCCTAGGCCATTCTGGTTAAGCGTTTGGAGCAGCAGAATTGCGAAAAAATTTTTGCCTTCTCAACCATTTCTTGGCTTCAAACTCCCATATCTCGCGAACGGATTTACCAAACCCAGAAGTTCCTGCTGCGTCTGAAAGTAGAAACTCACCCGATTACAACGCTATGCGTATTTTTCCCCTAAGCCATTCTTGTTAAGCGTTTGGAGCAGCAGAATTGCGAAAAATCTTTTGCCTTCTCAACCATTTCTTGGCTTCAAACTCCCATATCTCGCGAACGGATTGACCTAACCCAAAAATTCCTATTGCATCTGAAAGTAGAAACTCGCCCGATTACAGCGGTATGTGTATTTTTTCCCTAGGCAATTCTGGTTAAGGGTTTGGAGCAGCAGAATTGCGAAAAATTTTTTGCCTTCTCAACCATTTCTTGGCTTCAAACTCCCATATCTCGCGAACGGATTGACCTAACCCAAAAATTCCTATTGAATCTGAAAGTATAAACTCGCCCGACTACAGCGGTGTGTATATTTTTTCCCTAGGGCATTCTGGTTAAGCGTTTGGATCAGCAGAATTACCAAAAATTGTATGCCTTCTCAACCATTTCTTGGTTTCAAACTCCGATATCTCGCGAACGGATAGACCTAACCCAAAAATTCCTGTTGCGTGTGAAAGTAGAAACTCGCCCGATTACAACGGTATGTGTATTTTTTCCCTAGCCCATTCTGGTTAAGAGTTTGGAGCAGCAGAATAGCGAAAAATTGTTTGCACTCTCAACCATTTCTTGGCTTCAAACTCCCATATCTCGCGAACGGATTGACCTAACCCAAAAATTCCTGTTGCGTCTGAGAGTAGAAACTCGCCCGATTACAACGGTATATGTATTTTTCCCCTAGGCCATTCTGGTTAAGCGTTTGGAGCAGCAGAAGTGCGAAAAATTTGTTGTCTTCTTAACCATTTCTTAGCTTCAAACACCCATTTCTCGCGAACGGATTGAACTAACCCAAAAATTCCTGTTGCATCTGAAAGTAGAAACTCGCCCGATTACAACGGTATGTGTATTTTTTCCCTAGGCCATTCTGGTTAAGCGTTTGGAGCAGCAGAATTGCGAAAAAATTTTTGCCTTCTCAACCATTTCTTGGCTTCAAACTCCCATATCTCGCGAATAGATTGACCAAACCCAGAAGTTCCTGCTGCGTCTGAAAGTAGAAACTCACCCGATTACAAAGATATGCGTATTTTTCCCCTAAGCCATTCTGGTTAAGCGTTTGGAGCAGCAGAATTGCGAAAAACCTTTTGCCTTCTCAACCACTTCTTGGCTTCAAACTCCCATATCTCGCGAACGGATTGACCTAACCCAAAAATTCCTATTGCATCTGAAAGTAGAAATTCGCCCGATTACAGCGGTATGTGTATTTTTTCCCTAGGCAATTCTGGTTAAGGGTTTGGAGCAGCAGAATTGCGAAAAATTTTTTGCCTTCTCAACCATTTCTTGGCTTCAAACTGCCATATCTAGCGAACGGATGGACCTAACCCAAAAATTCCTATTGCATCTGAAAGTATAAACTCGCCCGACTACAGCGGTATGTATATTTTTTCCCTAGGGCATTCTGGTTAAGCGTTTGGATCAGCAGAATTACCAAAAATTGTATGCCTTCTCAACCATTTCTTGGCTTCAAGCTCCCATATCTCGCGAACGGATAGACCTAACCCATAAATTCCTGTTGCGTGTGAAAGTAGAAACTCGCCCGATTACAACGGTATGTGTATTTTTTCCCTAGCCCATTCTGGTTAAGAGTTTGGAGCAGCAGAATAGCGAAAAATTGTTTGCATTCTCAACCATTTCTTGGCTTCAAACTCCCATATCTCGCGAACGGATTGACCTAACCCAAAAATTCCTGTTGCGTCTGAAAGTAGAAACTCGCCCGATTACAACGGTATGTGTATTTTTTCCCTAGGCCATTCTGGTTAAGCGTTTGGAGCAGCAGAAGTGCGAAAAATTTGTTGTCTTCTTAACCATTTCTTAGCTTCAAACTCCCATTTCTCGCGAACGGATTGAACTAACCCAAAAATTCCTGTTGCATCTGAAAGTAGAAACTCGCCCGATTACAACGGTATGTGTATTCTTTCCCTAGGCCATTCTGGTTAAGCGTTTGGAGCAGCAGAATTGCGAAAAAATTTTTGCCTTCTCAACCATTTCTTGGCTTCAAACTCCCATATCTCGCGAACGGATTTACCAAACCCAGAAGTTCCTGCTGCGTCTGAAAGTAGAAACTCACCCGATTACAACGCTATGCGTATTTTTCCCCTAAGCCATTCTTGTTAAGCGTTTGGAGCAGCAGAATTGCGAAAAATCTTTTGCCTTCTCAACCATTTCTTGGCTTCAAACTCCCATATCTCGCGAACGGATTGACCTAACCCAAAAATTCCTATTGCATCTGAAAGTAGAAACTCGCCCGATTACAGCGGTATGTGTATTTTTTCCCTAGGCAATTCTGGTTAAGGGTTTGGAGCAGCAGAATTGCGAAAAATTTTTTGCCTTCTCAACCATTTCTTGGCTTCAAACTCCCATATCTCGCGAACGGATTGACCTAACCCAAAAATTCCTGTTGCATCTGAAAGTAGAAACTCGCCCGATTACAACGGTATGTGTATTTTTTCCCTAGGCCATTCTGGTTAAGCGTTTGGAGCAGCAGTAGTGCGAAAAACTTGTTGTCTTCTTTACCATTTCTTAGCTTCAAACTCCCATATCTCGCGAACGGATAGACCTAACCCAAAAATTCCTGTTATGTGTGAAAGTAGAAACTCTCCCGATTACGACGGTATATATATTTTGTCCCTAGCCCATTCGGGTTAAGCGTTTGGCGCAGCAGAATTGCGAAAAATTTGTTGTCTTCTCAACCATTTCTTAGCTTCAAAGTCCCATATCGCGCGAACGGATTGACCGAACCCAAAAATTCCTATTGCATCTGAAAGTAGAAACTCGCCCGATTACAACGATATGCGTATTTTTTCCCTAGGGCATTCTGGTTAAGCGTTTGGAGCAGCAGAATTGCGAAAAATGTTTTACCTTCTCAACCATTTCTTGGCTTCAAGCTCCCATATCTCGCGAACGGATTGACCTAACCCTAAAATTCCTATTGCATCTGAAAGTAGAAACTCGCCCGATTACAGCGGTATGTGTATTTTTTCACTAGGCAATTCTGGTTAAGCGTTTGGAGCAGCAGAATTGCGAAAAATTTTTTGCCTTCTCAACCATTTCTTGGGTTCCAACTCCCATATCTCGCGAACGGATTGACCTAACCCAAAAATTCCTGTTGCACCTGAAAGTAGAAACTCGCCGATTACAACGGTATGTGTATTTTTTCCCTAGGCCATTCTGGTTAAGCGTTTGGAGCAGCAGAATTGCGAAAAATTTTTTGCCTTCTCAACCATTTCTTGGCTTCAAACTCCCATATCTCGCGAACGGATTGACCTAACCCAAAAGTTCCTGTTGCGTCTGAAAGTAGAAACTCGCCCGATTACAACGGTATGTGTATTTTTTCCCTAGGCCATTCTGGTTAAGCGTTTGGAGCAGCAGAAGTGCGAAAAATTTGTTGTCTTCTTAACCATTTCTTAGCTTCAAACTCCCATTTCTCGCGAACGGATTGAACTAACCCAAAAATTCCTGTTGCATCTGAAAGTAGAAACTCGCCCGATTACAACGGTATGTGTATTCTTTCCCTAGGCCATTCTGGTTAAGCGTTTGGAGCAGCAGAATTGCGAAAAAATTTTTGCTTTCTCAACCATTTCTTGGCTTCAAACTCCCATATCTCGCGAACGGATTGACCAAACCCAGAAGTTCCTGCTGCGTCTGAAAGTAGAAACTCACCCGATTACAACGCTATGCGTATTTTTCCCCTAAGCCATTCTTGTTAAGCGTTTGGAGCAGCAGAATTGCGAAAAATCTTTTGCCTTCTCAACCATTTCTTGGCTTCAAACTCCCATATCTCGCGAACGGATTGACCTAACCCAAAAATTCCTATTGCATCTGAAAGTAGAAACTCGCCCGATTACAGCGGTATGTGTATTTTTTCCCTAGGCAATTCTGGTTAAGGGTTTGGAGCAGCAGAATTGCGAAAAATTTTTTGCCTTCTCAACCATTTCTTGGCTTCAAACTCCCATATCTCGCGAACGGATTGACCTAACCCAAAAATTCCTGTTGCATCTGAAAGTAGAAACTCGCCCGATTACAACGGTATGTGTATTTTTTCCCTAGGCCATTCTGGTTAAGCGTTTGGAGCAGCAGTAGTGCGAAAAACTTGTTGTCTTCTTTACCATTTCTTAGCTTCAAACTCCCATATCTCGCGAACGGATAGACCTAACCCAAAAATTCCTGTTATGTGTGAAAGTAGAAACTCTCCCGATTACGACGGTATATATATTTTGTCCCTAGCCCATTCGGGTTAAGCGTTTGGCGCAGCAGAATTGCGAAAAATTTGTTGTCTTCTCAACCATTTCTTAGCTTCAAAGTCCCATATCGCGCGAACGGATTGACCGAACCCAAAAATTCCTATTGCATCTGAAAGTAGAAACTCGCCCGATTACAACGATATGCGTATTTTTTCCCTAGGGCATTCTGGTTAAGCGTTTGGAGCAGCAGAATTGCGAAAAATGTTTTACCTTCTCAACCATTTCTTGGCTTCAAACTCCCATATCTCGCGAACGGATTGACCTAACCCTAAAATTCCTATTGCATCTGAAAGTAGAAACTCGCCCGATTACAGCGGTATGTGTATTTTTTCACTAGGCAATTCTGGTTAAGCGTTTGGAGCAGCAGAATTGCGAAAAATTTTTTGCCTTCTCAACCATTTCTTGGGTTCCAACTCCCATATCTCGCGATCGGATTGACCTAACCCAAAAGTTCCTGTTGCGTCTGAAAGTAGAAACTCGCCCGATTACAACGGTATGTGTATTTTTTCCCTATGCCATGCTGGTTAAGCGTTTGGAGCAGCAGTAGTGCGAAAAATTTGTTGTCTTCTTTACCATTTCTTAGCTTCAAACTCCCATATCTCGCGAACGGATTGACTTAACCCAAAAATTCTTGTTGCATCTGAAAGAAGAAACTCGCCCGATTACAGCGGTATGTGTATTTTTTCCCTAAGCCATTCTGGTTAAGCGTTTGGAGCAGCAGAATTACCAAAAATTGTATGCCTTCTCAACCATATCTTGGCTTCAAACTCCCATATCTCGCGAACGGATTGACCTAACCCAAAAATTCCTGTTGCGTCTGAAAGTAGAAACTCGCCCGATTACAACGGTATGTGTATTTTCTCCCTAGGCCATTCTGGTTAAGCGTTTGGAGCAGTAGAAGTGCGAAAAATTTGTTGCTATCTTAACCATTCCTTAGCTTCAAAATCCCATATCTCGCGAACGGATTGAACTAACCCAAAAATTCCTGTTGCATCTGAAAGTAGAAACTCGCCCGATTACAACGGTATGTGTATTTTTTCCCTAGGCCATTCTGGTTAAGCGTTTGGAGCAGCAGAATTGCGAAAAATTTTTTGCCTTCTCAACCATTTCTTGGCTTCAAACTCCCATATCTCGCGAACGGATAGACCTAACCCAAAAATTCCTGTTGCATCTGAAAGTAGAAACTCGCCCGATTACAACGATATGCGTATTTTTTCCCTAAGCCATTCTGGTTAAGCGTTTGGAGCAGCAGAATTGCGAAAAATCTTTTGCCTTCTCAACCATTTCTTGGCTTCAAACTCCCATATCTCGCGAACGGATTGACCACAACCCAAAAATTCCTATTGCATCTGAAAATAGAAACTCGCCCGATTACAGCGGTATGTGTATTTTTTCCCTAGGCAATTCTGGTTAAGGGATTGGAGCAGCAGAATTGCGAAAAATTTTTTGCCTTCTCAACCATTTCTTGGCTTCAAACTCCCATATCTAGCGAACGGATTGACCTAACGCAAAAATTCCTGTTGCATCTGAAAGTAGAAACTCGCCCGATTACAGCGGTATGTGTATTTTTTCCCTAGGCCATTCTGGTTAAGCGTTTGGAGCAGCAGAATTGCGAAAAATTTTTTGCCTTCTCAACCATTTCTTGGCTTCAAACTCCCATATCTCGCGAACGGATTGGCCTAACCCAAAAATTCCTGTTGCATCTGAAAGTAGAAACTCGCCCGATTACAACGGTATGTGTATTTTTTCCATAGGCCATTCTGGTTAAGCGTTTGGAGCAGCAGAATTGCGAAAAATTTTTTGTCTTCTCAACCATTTCTTGGCTTCAAACTCCCATATCTCGCGAACGAATTGACCTAACCCAAAAATTCCTGTTGCATCTGAAAGTAGAAACTCGCCCGATTACAACGGTATATGTATTTTTTCCATAGGCCATTCTGGTTAAGCGTTTGGAGCAGCAGAATTGCGAAAAATTTTTTGCCTTCTCAACCATTTCTTGTCTTCAAACTCCCATATCTCGCGAACGGATTGACGTAACCCAAGAATTCCTATTGCATCTGAAAGTAGAAACTCGCCCGATTACAACGATATGCGTATTTTTTCCCTAGGGCATTCTGGTTAAGCGTTTGGATCAGCAGAATTGCAAAAAATGTTTTACCTTCTCAACCATTTGTTGGCTTCAAACTCCCATATCTCGCGAACGGATTGACCTAACCCAAAAATTCCTATTGCATCTGAAAGTAGAAACTCGCCCGATTACAGCGGTATGTGTATTTTTTCCCTAGGTAATTCTGGTTAAGCGTTTGGAGCAGCAGAATTGCGAAAAACTTTTTGCCTTCTCAACCATTTCTTGGCTTCAAACTCCCATATATCGCGAACGGATTGACCTAACCCAAAAATTCCTGTTGCACCTGAAAGTAGAAACTCGCCGATTACAACGGTATTTGTATTTTTTCCCTAGGCCATTCTGGTTAAGCGTTTCGAGCAGCAGAATTCCGAAAAATTTTTTGCCTTCTCAACCATTTCTTGGCTTCAAACTCCCATATCACGCGAACGGATTGACTTAACCCAAAAGTTCCTGTTGCGTCTGAAAGTAGAAACTCGCCCGATTACAACGGTATGTGTATTTTTTCCCTAGGCCATTCTAGTTAAGCGTTTGGAGCAGCAGTAGTGCGAACAATTTGTTGTCTTCTTTACCATTTCTTAGCTTCAAACTCCCATATCTCGCGAACGGTTTGACCTAACCCAAAAATTCCTGTTGCATCTGAAAGAAGAAACTCGCCCGATTACAACGGTATGTGTATTTTTTCCCTAGGCCATTCTGGTCAAGCGTTTGGAGCAGCAGAAGTGCGAAAAATTTGTTGCCTTCTTAACCATTTCTTAGCTTCAAACTCCCATATCTCGCGAACGGATTGACCTAACCCACAAATTCCTATTGCATCTGATAATAGAAACTCGCCCGATTACAACGGTATGTGTATTTTTTCCCTAGGCCATTCTGGTTAAGCGTTTGGAGCAGCAGAATTGCGAAAAATTTTTTGCCTTCTCAACCATTTCTTGGCTTCAAACTGCCATATCTAGCGAACGGATGGACCTAACCCAAAAATTCCTATTGCATCTGAAAGTATAAACTCGCCCGACTACAGCGGTATGTATATTTTTTCCCTAGGGCATTCTGGTTAAGCGTTTGGATCCGCAGAATTACCAAAAATTGTATGCCTTCTCAACCATTTCTTGGCTTCAAACTCCCATATCTCGCGAACGGATAGACCTAACCCAAAAATTCCTGTTGCGTGTGAAAGTAGAAACTCGCCCGATTACAACGGTATGTGTATTTTTTCCCTAGCCCATTCTGGTTAAGAGTTTGGAGCAGCAGAATTGCGAAAAATTTGTTGCCTTCTTAACCATTTCTTAGCTTCAAACTCCCATATCTCGCGAACGGATTGAACTAACCCAAAAATTCCTGTTGCATCTGAAAGTAGAAAATCGCCCGATTACAACGGTATGTGTATTTTTTCCCTAGGCCATTCTGGTTAAGCGTTTGGAGCAGCAGAATTGCGAAAAATTTTTTGCCTTCTCAACCATTTCTTGGCTTCAAACTGCCATATCTAGCGAACAGATGGACCTAACCCAAAAATTCCTATTGCATCTGAAAGTATAAACTCGTCCGATTACAGCGGTATGTGTATTTTTTCCCTAGGCAATTCTGGTTAAGGGTTTGGAGCAGCAGAATTGCGAAAAATTTTTTGCCTTCTCAACCATTTCTTGGATTCAAACTCCCATATTTCGGGAACGGATTGACCTAACCCAAAAATTCCTGTTGCATCTGAAAGTAGAAACTCGCCCGATTACAACGGTATGTGTATTTTTTCCATAGGCCATTCTGGTTAAGCGTTTGGAGCAGCAGAATTGCGAAAAATTTTTTGTCCTCTCAACCATTTCTTGGCTTCAAACTCCCATATCTCGCGAACGGATTGACCTAACCCAAAAATTCCTGTTGCATCTGAAAGTAGAAACTCGCCCGATTACAACGGTATGTGTATTTTTTCCATAGGCCATTCTGGTTAAGCGTTTGGAGCAGCAGAATTGCGAAAAATTTTTTGTCTCCTCAACCATTTCTTGGCTTCAAACTCCCATATCTCGCGGACGGATCGACCTAACCCAAAAATTCCAGTAGCATCTGAAAGTAGAAACTCGCCCGATTACAACGGTATGTGTATTTTTTCCATAGGCCATTCTGGTTAAGCGTTTGGAGCAGCAGAAGTGCGAAAAATTTATTGTCTTCTCAACCATTTCTTCGCTTCAAACTCCCAAATCTCGCGAACGGATTGACGTAACCCAAAAATTCCTATTGCATCTGAAAGTAGAAACTCGCCCGATTACAACGATATGCGCATTTTTTCCCTAGGGCATTCTGGTTAAGCGTTTGGAGCAGCAGAATTGCTTAAAATGTTTTACCTTCTCAACCATTTCTTGGCTTCAAACTCCCATATCTCGCGAACGGATTGACCTAACCCAAAAATTCCTATTGCATCTGAAAGTAGAAACTCGCCCGATTACAGCGGTATGTGTATTTTTTCCCTAGGCAATTCTGGTTAAGCGTTTGGAGCAGCAGAATTGCGAAAAATTTTGTGCCTTCTCAACGATTTCTTGGCTTCAAACTCCCATATATCGCGAACGGATTGACCTAACCCAAAAATGCCTGTTGCACCTGAAAGTAGAAACTCGCCCGATTACAGCGGTATGTGTATTTTTTCCCTAGGCAATTCTGGTTAAGGGTTTGGAGCAGCAGAATTCCGAAAAATTTTTTGCCTTCCCAACCATTTCTTGGCTTCAAACTCCCATATCACGCGAACGGATTGACCTAACCCAAAAGTTCCTGATGCGTCTGAAAGTAGAGACTCGCCCGATTACACCGGTATGTATATTTTTTCCCTAGGGCATTCTGGTTATGCGTTTGGATCAGCAGAATTACCAAAAATTGTATGCCTTCTCAAAGATTTCTTGGCTTCAAACTCCCATATCTCGCGAACGGATAGACCTAACCCAAAAATTCCTGTTGCATCTGAAAGTAGAAACTCGCCCGATTACAACGATATGCGTATTTTTCCCCTAAGCCATTCTGGTTAAGCGTTTGGAGCAGCAGAATTGCGAAAAACCTTTTACCTTCTCAACCACTTCTTGGCTTCAAACTCCCATATCTCGCGAACGGATTGACCTAACCCAAAAATTCCTATTGCATCTGAAAGTAGAAACTCGCCCGATTACAGAGGTATGTGTATTTTTTCCCTAGGCAATTCTGGTTAAGGGTTTGGAGCAGCAGAATTGCGAAAAATTTTTTGCCTTCTCAACCATTTCTTGGCTTCAAACTGCCATATCTAGCGAACGGATGGACCTAACCCAAAAATTCCTATTGAATCTGAAAGTATAAACTCGCCCGACTACAGCGGTGTGTATATTTTTTCCCTAGGGCATTCTGGTTAAGCGTTTGGATCAGCAGAATTACCAAAAATTGTATGCCTTCTCAACCATTTCTTGGTTTCAAACTCCCATATCTCGCGAACGGATAGACCTAACCCAAAAATTCCTGTTGCGTGTGAAAGTAGAAACTCGCCCGATTACAACGGTATGTGTATTTTTTCCCTAGCCCATTCTGGTTAAGAGTTTGGAGCAGCAGAATAGCGAAAAATTGTTTGCACTCTCAACCATTTCTTGGCTTCAAACTCCCATATCTCGCGAACGGATTGACCTAACCCCAAAATTCCTGTTGCGTCTGAGAGTAGAAACTCGCCCGATTACAACGGTATATGTATTTTTCCCCTAGGCCATTCTGGTTAAGCGTTTGGAGCAGCAGAAGTGCGAAAAATTTGTTGTCTTCTTAACCATTTCTTAGCTTCAAACACCCATTTCTCGCGAACGGATTGAACTAACCCAAAAATTCCTGTTGCATCTGAAAGTAGAAACTCGCCCGATTACAACGGTATGTGTATTTTTTCCCTAGGCCATTCTGGTTAAGCGTTTGGAGCAGCAGAATTGCGAAAAAATTTTTGCCTTCTCAACCATTTCTTGGCTTCAAACTCCCATATCTCGCGAACAGATTGACCAAACCCAGAAGTTCCTGCTGCGTCTGAAAGTAGAAACTCACCCGATTACAAAGATATGCGTATTTTTCCCCTAAGCCATTCTGGTTAAGCGTTTGGAGCAGCAGAATTGCGAAAAACCTTTTACCTTCTCAACCACTTCTTGGCTTCAAACTCCCATATCTCGCGAACGGATTGACCTAACCCAAAAATTCCTATTGCATCTGAAAGTAGAAATTCGCCCGATTACAGCGGTATGTGTATTTTTTCCCTAGGCAATTCTGGTTAAGGGTTTGGAGCAGCAGAATTGCGAAAAATTTTTTGCATTCTCAACCATTTCTTGGCTTCAAACTCCCATATCTCGCGAACGGATTGACCTAACCCAAAAATTCCTGTTGCGTCTGAAAGTAGAAACTCGCCCGATTACAGCGGTATGTGTATTTTTTCCCTAGGCAATTCTGGTTAAGTGTTTGGAGCAGCAGAATTGCGAAAAATTTTTTGCCTTCTCAAACATTTCTTGTCTTCAAACTCCCATATCTCGCGGACGGATTGTCCTAACCCAAAAATTCCTATTGCGTCTGAAAGTAGAAACTCGCCCGATTACAACGGTATGTGTATTTTTTCCCTAGGCCATTCTGGTTAAGCGTTTGGAGCAGCAGAATTGCGAAAAATGTTTTGCCTTCTCAACCATTTCTTGGATTCAATCTCCCATATCTCGCGAACGGATTGACCTAACCCAAAGATTCCAGTAGCGTCTGAAAGTAGAAACTCGCCCGATTACAACGGTATGTGTATTTTTTCCATAGGCCATTCTGGTTAAGCGTTTGGAGCAGCAGAATTGCGAAAAATTTTTTGTCTTCTCAACCATTTCTTGGTTTCAAACTCCCATATCTCGCGGACGGATTGACCTAACCCAAAAATTCCTGTTGCGTCTGAAAGTAGAAACTCGCTCGATTACAACGGTATGTGTATTTTTTCCCTAGGCCATTCTGGTTAAGCGTTTGGAGCAGCAGAATTGCGAAAAATTTTTTGCCTTCTCAACCATTTCTTGTCTTCAAACTCCCATATCTCGCGAACGGATTGACCTAACCCAAAAATTCCTGTTGCATCTGAAAGTAGAAACTCGCCCGATTACAACGGTATGTGTATTTTTTCCATAGGCCATTCTGGTTAAGCGTTTGCAGCAGCAGAATTGCGAAAAATTTTTTGCCTTCTCAAACATTTCTTGTCTTCAAACTCCCATATCTCGCGGACGGATTGTCCTAACCCAAATATTCCTATTGCGTCTGAAAGTAGAAACTCGCCCGATTACAACGGTATGTGTATTTTTTCCCTAGGCCATTCTGGTTAAGCGTTTGGAGCAGCGGAATTGCAAAAATTTTTTGCCGTCTCAACCATTTCTTGGCTCCAAAGTCCCATATCTCGCGAACGGATTGACCTAACCCAAAAATTCCTATTGCATCTGAAAGTAGTAACTCGCCCGATTACAGCGGTATGTGTATTTTCTCCCTAGGCCATTCTGGTTAAGCGTTTGGAGCAGCAGAATTGCGAAAAATTTGTTGTCTTCTCAACCATTTCTTAGCTTCAAACTCCCAAATCTCGCGAACGGATTCACGTAACCCAAAACTTCCTATTGCATCTGAAAGTAGAAACTCGCCCGATTACAACGGTACGTGTACTTTTCCCTTAGGCCATTCTGGTTACGCGATTGGAGCAGCAGAAGTGCGAAAAATTTATTGTCTTCTCAACCATTTCTCGCTTCAAACTCCCAAATCTCGCGAACGGATTGACGTAAACCAAAAATTCCTATTGCGTCTGAAAGTAGAAACTCGCCCGATTACAACGGTATGTGTATTTTTTCCCTAGGCCATTCTGGTTAAGCGTTTGGAGCAGCGGAATTGCAAAAATTTTTTGCCGTCTCAACCATTTCTTGGCTCCAAAGTCCCATATCTCGCGAACGGATTGACCTAACCCAAAAATTCCTATTGCATCTGAAAGTAGAAACTCGCCCGATTACAGCGGTATGTGTATTTTCTCCCTAGGCCATTCTGGTTAAGCGTTTGGTGCAGCAGAATTGCGAAAAATTTGTTGTCTTCTCAACCATTTCTTAGCTTCAAACTCCCAAATCTCGCGAACGGATTGACGTAACCCAAAAATTCCTATTGCATCTGAAAGTAGAAACTCGCCCGATTACAACGATATGCGTATTTTTTCCCTAGGGCATTCTGGTTAAGCGTTTGGAGCAGCAGAATTGCAAAAAATGTTTTACCTTCTCAACCATTTCTTGGCTTCATACTCCCATATCTCGCGAACGGATTGACCTAACCCAAAAATTCCTATTGCATCTGAAAGTAGAAACTCGCCCGATTACAACGGTACGTGTATTTTTTCCCTAGCCCATTCTGGTTAAGCGTTTGGAGCAGCAGAATTGCGAAAAATTTGTTGTCTTCTCAACCATTTCTTAGCTTCAAAGTCCCATATCTCGCGAACGGATTGACCAAACCCAAAAATTCCTGCTGCGTCTGAAAGTAGAAACTCGCCCGATTACAACGGTATGTGTATTTTTTCCATAGGCCATTCTGGTTAAGCGTTTGCAGCAGCAGAATTGCGAAAAATTTTTTGCCTTCTCAAACATTTCTTGTCTTCAAACTCCCATATCTCGCGGACGGATTGACCTAAACCAAAAATTCCTATTGCGTCTGAAAGTAGAAACTCGCCCAATTACAACGGTATGTGTATTTTTTCCCTAGGCCATTCTGGTTAAGCGTTTGGAGCAGCGGAATTGCAAAAATTTTTTGCCGTCTCAACCATTTCTTGGCTCCAAAGTCCCATATCTCGCGAACGGATTGACCTAACCCAAAAATTCCTATTGCATCTGAAAGTAGAAACTCGCCCGATTACAGCGGTATGTGTATTTTCTCCCTAGGCCATTCTGGTTAAGCGTTTGGAGCAGCAGAATTGCGAAAAATTTGTTGTCTTCTCAACCATTTCTTAGCTTCAAACTCCCAAATCTCGCGAACGGATTGACGTAACCCAAAAATTCCTATTGCATCTGAAAGTAGAAACTCGCCCGATTACAACGGTACGTGTATTTTTCCCTTAGGCCATTCTGGTTACGCGATTGGAGCATCAGAAGTGCGAAAAATTTATTGTCTTCTCAACTATTTCTTGTCTTCAAACTCCCATATCTCGCGGACGGATTGACCTAAACCAAAAATTCCTATTGCGTCTGAAAGTAGAAACTCGCCCAATTACAACGGTATGTGTATTTTTTCCCTAGGCCATTCTGGTTAAGCGTTTGGAGCAGCGGAATTGCAAAAATTTTTTGCCTTCTCAACCATTTCTTGGCTCCAAAGTCCCATATCTCGCGAACGGATTGACCTAAACCAAAAATTCCTATTGCATCTGAAAGCAGAAACTCGCCCGATTACAGCGGTATGTGTATTTTCTCCCTAGGCCATTCTGGTTAAGCGTTTGGAGCAGCAGAATTGCGAAGAATTTGTTGTCTTCTCAACCATTTCTTAGCTTCAAACTCCCAAATCTCGCGAACGGATTGACGTAACCCAAAAATTCCTATTGCATCTGAAAGTAGAAACTCGCCCGATTACAACGGTACGTGTATTTTTCCCTTAGGCCATTCTGGTTACGCGATTGGAGCAGCAGAAGTGCGAAAAATTTATTGTCTTCTCAACCATTTCTTCGCTTCAAACTCCCAAATCTCGCGAGCGGATTGACGTAACCCAAAAATTCCTATTGCATCTGAAAGTAGAAACTCGCCCGATTACAACGATATGCGTATTTTTTCCCTAGGGCATTCTGGTTAAGCGTTTGGAGCAGCAGAATTGCAAAAAATGTTTTACCTTCTCAACCATTTCTTGGCTTCAAACTCCCATATCTCGCGAACGGATTGACCTAACCCAAAAATTCCGATTGCATCTGAAAGTAGAAACTCGCCCGATTACAGCGGTATGTGTATTTTTTCCCTAGGCAATTCTGGTTAAGGGTTTGGAGCAGCAGAATTCCGAAAAATTTTTTGCCTTCTCAACCATTTCTTGGCTTCAAACTCCCATATCACGCGAACGGATTGACCTAACCCAAAAGTTCCTGATGCGTCTGAAAGTAGAGACTCGCCCGATTACACCGGAATGTGTATTTTTTCCCTAGGCCATTCTAGTTAAGCGTTTGCAGCAGCAGTAGTGCGAACAATTTGTTGTCTTCTTTACCATTTCTTAGCTTCAAACTCCCATATCTCGCGAACGGATTGACCTAACCCAAAAATTCCTATTGCATCTGAAAGTATAAACTCGCCCGACTACAGCGGTATGTATATTTTTTCCCTAGGGCATTCTGGTTAAGCGTTTGGATCAGCAGAATTACCAAAAATTGTATGCCTTCTCAACCATTTCTTGGCTTCAAACTCCCATATCTCGCGAACGGATAGACCTAACCCAAAAATTCCTGTTGCGTGTGAAAGTAGAAACTCGCCCGATTACAACGGTATGAGTATTTTTTCCCTAGCCCATTCTGGTTAAGAGTTTGGAGCAGCAGAATAGCGAAAAATTGTTTGCACTCTCAACCATTTCTTGGCTTCAAACTCCCATATCTCGCGAACGGATTGACCTAACCCAAAAATTCCTGTTGCGTCTGAAAGTAGAAACTCGCCCGATTACAACGGTATGTGTATTTTTTCCCTAGGCCATTCTGGTTAAGCGTTTGGAGCAGCAGAATTGCGAAAAATCTTTTGCCTTCTCAACCATTTCTTGGCTTCAAACTCCCATATCTCGCGAACGGATTGACCTAACCCAAAAATTCCTATTGCATCTGAAAGTAGAAACTCGCCCGATTACAGAGGTATGTGTATTTTTTCCCTAGGCAATTCTGGTTAAGGGTTTGGAGCAGCAGAATTGCGAAAAATTTTTTGCCTTCTCAACCATTTCTTGGCTTCAAACTGCCATATCTAGCGAACGGATGGACCTAACCCAAAAATTCCTATTGAATCTGAAAGTATAAACTCGCCCGACTACAGCGGTGTGTATATTTTTTCCCTAGGGCATTCTGGTTAAGCGTTTGGATCAGCAGAATTACCAAAAATTGTATGCCTTCTCAACCATTTCTTGGTTTCAAACTCCCATATCTCGCGAACGGATAGACCTAACCCAAAAATTCCTGTTGCGTGTGAAAGTAGAAACTCGCCCGATTACAACGGTATGTGTATTTTTTCCCTAGCCCATTCTGGTTAAGAGTTTGGAGCAGCAGAATAGCGAAAAATTGTTTGCACTCTCAACCATTTCTTGGCTTCAAACTCCCATATCTCGCGAACGGATTGACCTAACCCAAAAATTCCTGTTGCGTCTGAGAGTAGAAACTCGCCCGATTACAACGGTATATGTATTTTTCCCCTAGGCCATTCTGGTTAAGCGTTTGGAGCAGCAGAAGTGCGAAAAATTTGTTGTCTTCTTAACCATTTCTTAGCTTCAAACACCCATTTCTCGCGAACGGATTGAACTAACCCAAAAATTCCTGTTGCATCTGAAAGTAGAAACTCGCCCGATTACAACGGTATGTGTATTTTTTCCCTAGGCCATTCTGGTTAAGCGTTTGGAGCAGCAGAATTGCGAAAAAATTTTTGCCTTCTCAACAATTTCTTGGCTTCAAACTCCCATATCTCGCGAACAGATTGACCAAACCCAGAAGTTCCTGCTGCGTCTGAAAGTAGAAACTCACCCGATTACAAAGATATGCGTATTTTTCCCCTAAGCCATTCTGGTTAAGCGTTTGGAGCAGCAGAATTGCGAAAAACCTTTTGCCTTCTCAACCACTTCTTGGCTTCAAACTCCCATATCTCGCGAACGGATTGACCTAACCCAAAAATTCCTATTGCATCTGAAAGTAGAAATTCGCCCGATTACAGCGGTATGTGTATTTTTTCCCTAGGCAATTCTGGTTAAGGGTTTGGAGCAGCAGAATTGCGAAAAATTTTTTGCCTTCTCAACCATTTCTTGGCTTCAAACTGCCATATCTAGCGAACGGATGGACCTAACCCAAAAATTCCTATTGCATCTGAAAGTATAAACTCGCCCGACTACAGCGGTATGTATATTTTTCCCTAGGGCATTCTGGTTAAGCGTTTGGATCAGCAGAATTACCAAAAATTGTATGCCTTCTCAACCATTTCTTGGCTTCAAGCTCCCATATCTCGCGAACGGATAGACCTAACCCATAAATTCCTGTTGCGTGTGAAAGTAGAAACTCGCCCGATTACAACGGTATGTGTATTTTTTCCCTAGCCCATTCTGGTTAAGAGTTTGGAGCAGCAGAATAGCGAAAAATTGTTTGCATTCTCAACCATTTCTTGGCTTCAAACTCCCATATCTCGCGAACGGATTGACCTAACCCAAAAATTCCTGTTGCGTCTGAAAGTAGAAACTCGCCCGATTACAACGGTATGTGTATTTTTTCCCTAGGCCATTCTGGTTAAGCGTTTGGAGCAGCAGAATTGCGAAAAATTTTTTGCCTTCTCAACCATTTCTTGGGTTCAAACTCCCATATCTCGCGAACGGATTGACCTAACCCAAAAATTCCTGTTGCACCTGAAAGTAGAAACTCGCCGATTACAACGGTATGTGTATTTTTTCCCTAGGCCATTCTGGTTAAGCGTTTGGAGCAGCAGAATTGCGAAAAATTTTTTGCTTTCTCAACCATTTCTTGGCTTCAAACTCCCATATCTCGCGAACGGATTGACCTAACCCAAAAGTTCCTGTTGCGTCTGAAAGTAGAAACTCGCCCGATTACAACGGTATGTGTATTTTTTCCCTATGCCATTCTGGTTAAGCGTTTGGAGCAGCAGTAGTGCGAAAAATTTGTTGTCTTCTTTACCATTTCTTAGCTTCAAACTCCCATATCTCGCGAACGGATTGACTTAACCCAAAAATTCTTGTTGCATCTGAAAGAAGAAACTCGCCCGATTACAGCGGTATGTGTATTTTTTCCCTAGGCCATTCTGGTTAAGCGTTTGGAGCAGCAGAATAGCGAAAAATTGTTTGCCTTCTCAACCATTTCTTGGATTCAAACTCCCATATCTCGCGAACGGATTGACCTAACCCAAAAATTCCTGTTGCGTCTGAAAGTACAATCTCGCCCGATTACAACGGTATGTGTATTTTTTCCCTAGGCCATTCTGGTTAAGCGTTTGGAGCAGCAGAAGTGCTAAAAATTTGTTGTCTCCTTAACCATTCCTTAGCTTCAAACTCCCATATCTCGCGAACGGATTGACCTAACCCAAAAATTCCTATTGCATCTGAAAGCAGAAACTCGCCCGATTACAACGGTATATGTATTTTTTCCCTAGGCCATTCTGATTAAGCGTTTGGAGCAGCAGAATTGCGAAAAAATTTTTGCCTTCTCAACCATTTCTTGGCTTCAAACTCCCATATCTCGCGAACGGATTGACCAAACCCAGAAGTTCCTGCTGCGTCTGAAAGTAGAAACTCACCCGATTACAACGATATGCGTATTTTTCCCCTAAGCCATTCTGGTTAAGCGTTTGGAGCAGCAGAATTGCGAAAAATCTTTTGCCTTCTCAACCATTTCTTGGCTTCAAACTCCCGTATCTCGCGAACGGATTGACCTAACCCAAAAATTCCTATTGCATCTGAAAGTAGAAACTCGCCCGATTACAGCGGTATGTGTATTTTTTCCCTAGGCAATTCTGGTTAAGGGTTTGGAGCAGCAGAATTGCGAAAAATTTTTTGCCTTCTCAACCATTTCTTAGCTTCAAACTCCCATATCTCGCGAACGGATTGACCTAACCCAAAAATTCCTGTTGCATCTGAAAGTAGAAACTCGCCCGATTACAACGGTATGTGTATTTTTTCCCTAGGCCATTCTGGTTAAGCGTTTGGAGCAGCAGTAGTGCGAAAAACTTGTTGTCTTCTTTACCATTTCTTAGCTTCAAACTCCCATATCTCGCGAACGGATAGACCTAACCCAAAAATTCCTGTTATGTGTGAAAGTAGAAACTCTCCCGATTACGACGGTATATATATTTTTTCCCTAGCCCATTCTGGTTAAGCGTTTGGCGCAGCAGAATTGCGAAAAATTTGTTGTCTTCTCAACCATTTCTTAGCTTCAAAGTCCCATATCGCGCGAACGGATTGACCGAACCCAAAAATTCCTATTGCATCTGAAAGTAGAAACTCGCCCGATTACAACGATATGCGTATTTTTTCCCTAGGCCATTCTGATTAAGCGTTTGGAGCAGCAGAATTGCGAAAAAATTTTTGCCTTCTCAACCATTTCTTGGCTTCAAACTCCCATATCTCGCGAACGGATTGACCAAACCCAGAAGTTCCTGCTGCGTCTGAAAGTAGAAACTCACCCGATTACAACGATATGCGTATTTTTCCCCTAAGCCATTCTGGTTAAGCGTTTGGAGCAGCAGAATTGCGAAAAATCTTTTGCCTTCTCAACCATTTCTTGGCTTCAAACTCCCATATCTCTCGAACGGATTGACCTAACCCAAAAATTCCTATTGCATCTGAAAGTAGAAACTCGCCCGATTACAGCGGTATGTGTATTTTTTCCCTAGGCAATTCTGGTTAAGGGTTTGGAGCAGCAGAATTGCGAAAAATTTTTTGCCTTCTCAACCATTTCTTGGCTTCAAACTCCCATATCTCGCGAACGGATTGACCTAACCCAAAAATTCCTGTTGCATCTGAAAGTAGAAACTCGCCCGATTACAACGGTATGTGTATTTTTTCCCTAGGCCATTCTGGTTAAGCGTTTGGAGCAGCAGTAGTGCGAAAAACTTGTTGTCTTCTTTACCATTTCTTAGCTTCAAACTCCCATATCTCGCGAACGGATAGACCTAACCCAAAAATTCCTGTTATGTGTGAAAGTAGAAACTCTCCCGATTACGACGGTATATATATTTTTTCCCTAGCCCATTCTGGTTAAGCGTTTGGCGCAGCAGAATTGCGAAAAATTTGTTGTCTTCTCAACCATTTCTTAGCTTCAAAGTCCCATATCGCGCGAACGGATTGACCGAACCCAAAAATTCCTATTGCATCTGAAAGTAGAAACTCGCCCGATTACAACGATATGCGTATTTTTTCCCTAGGCCATTCTGATTAAGCGTTTGGAGCAGCAGAATTGCGAAAAAATTTTTGCCTTCTCAACCATTTCTTGGCTTCAAACTCCCATATCTCGCGAACGGATTGACCAAACCCAGAAGTTCCTGCTGCGTCTGAAAGTAGAAACTCACCCGATTACAACGATATGCGTATTTTTCCCCTAAGCCATTCTGGTTAAGGGTTTGGAGCAGCAGAATTGCGAAAAATTTTTTGCCTTCTCAACCATTTCTTGGATTCAAACTCCCATATCTCGCGAACGGATTGACCTAACCCAAAAATTCCTGTTGCATCTGAAAGTAGAAACTCGCCCGATTACAACGGTATGTGTATTTTTTCCCTAGGCCATTCTGGTTAAGCGTTTGGAGCAGCAGTAGTGCGAAAAACTTGTTGTCTTCTTTACCATTTCTTAGCTTCAAACTCCCATATCTCGCGAACGGATAGACCTAACCCAAAAATTCCTGTTATGTGTGAAAGTAGAAACTCGCCCGATTACAACGATATGCGTATTTTTTCCCTAGGGCATTCTGGTTAAGCGTTTGGAGCAGCAGAATTGCGAAAAATGTTTTACCTTCTCAACCATTTCTTGGCTTCAAACTCCCATATCTCGCGAACGGATTGACCTTACCCTAAAATTCCTATTGCATCTGAAAGTCGAAACTCGCCCGATTACAGCGGTATGTGTATTTTTTCACTAGGCAATTCTGGTTAAGCGTTTGGAGCAGCAGAATTGCGAA
The DNA here is from genome assembly GCF_051014685.1 of Ptiloglossa arizonensis. Lineage (NCBI taxonomy): Eukaryota > Metazoa > Arthropoda > Insecta > Hymenoptera > Colletidae > Ptiloglossa > Ptiloglossa arizonensis. Next base: position 123,151 of record NW_027479350.1, read on the forward strand.
AAATTTTTTGCCTTCTCAACCATTTCTTGGGTTCAAACTCCCATATCTCGCGAACGGATTGACCTAACCCAAAAATTCCTGTTGCACCTGAAAGTAGAAACTCGCCGATTACAACGGTATGTGTATTTTTTCCCTAAGCCATTCTGGTTAAGCGTTCGGAGCAGCAGAAGTGCGAAAGATTTGTTGTCTTCGCAACCATTTCTTAGCTTCAAACCCCCATATCTCGCGAACCGATTGACCACACCCAAAACTTCCTGTTGCGTCTGAAAGTAGAAACTCGACCGATTACAACAGTATGTGTATTTTATCCCTAGGCCATTCTGGTTAAGCATTTGGAGCAGCAGAAGTGCGAAAAATTTGTTGCCTTCTCAACCATTTCTTAGCTTCAAACTCGCATATCTCGCGAACGGATTCACTAAACCCGAAAATTCCTCTTGCATCTGAAAGTAGAAACTCGCCCGATTACAACGGTATGTGTATTTTTTCCCTAGGCCATTCTGGTTAAGCGTTCGGAACAGCAGAATTGCGCAAAATCTGTTGCCCTCTCAACCATTTCTTACTTTCAAACTCCCATATCTCGCGAATGGATTCACCAAACCCAAAAATTCCTCTTGCATCTGAAAGTAGAAACTCGCCCGATTACAACGGTGTGTGTACTTTTTCCCTAGACCATTCTGGTTAAGCGTTTGGAGCAGCAGAATTGCGAAAAATTTGTTGTCTTCTCAACCATTTCTTAGATTCAAGCTCCCATATCTCGCGAACGGTATGACCAATCACAAAAATTCCTGCTGCGTCTGAAAACAGAAACACGCCCGATTACAACGGCATGTGCATTTTCCCCTAGACCATTCTGGTTAAGCGTTTGGTGCAGCAGAATTGCGAAAAATTTGTTGCCGTCTCAACCATTTCTTAGCTTCAATCTCCCATATCTCGCGAACGGATTGACCAAACCCAAAAATTCCTGTTGCGTCTGGCAGTAGAAACTCGCCGGATTACAACGGTATGTGTATTTTTTCCCTAAGCCATTCTGGTTAAGCGTTCGGAGCAGCAGAATTGCGAAAGATTTGTTGTCTTCGCAACCATTTCTTAGCTTCAAACGCCCATATCTCGCGAACGGATTGACCAAACCCAAAAATTCCTGTTGCGTCTGACAGTAGAAACTCGCCCGATTACAACGTTATGTGTATTTTTTCCCTAGGCCATTCTGGTTAAGCGTTCGGGGCAGCAGAAGTGAGAAAAATTTGTTGTCTTCGCAACCATTTCTTAGGTTCAAACTACCCATATCTCGCGAACGGATTCACCAAACTCAAAAATTCCTCTTGCATCTAAAAGTAGAAACTCGCCCGATTACAGCGGTATGTGTGTTTTTCCCCTAGGCCATTCTGATTAAGCGTTTCGAGCAGCAGATATGCGAAAAATTTGTTGTCTTCTCAACCATTTCTTAGATTCAAACTCCCATATCTCGCGAACGGTTTGACCAATCACAAAAATTCCTGTTGCGTCTGGCAGTAGAGACTCGCCCGATTACAACGGTATGTGTATTTTTTCCCTAGGCCATTCTGGTTAAGCGTTCGGAGCAGCAGAAGTGCGAAAGATTTGTTATCTTCGCAACCATTTCTTAGCTTCAAACTCCCATATCTCGCGAACGGATTGACCAAACCCAAAAATTCCTGTTGCGTCTGGCAGTAGAGACTCGCCCGATTACAACGGTATGTGTATTTTTTCCCTAGGCCATTCTGGTTAAGCGTTCGGAACAGCAGAATTGCGCAAAATCTGTTGGCTTCTCAACCATTTCTTACTTTCAAACTCCCATATCTCGCGAACGGATTCACCAAACCCAAAAATTCCTCTTGCATCTGAAAGTAGAAACTCGCCCGATTACAACGGTGTGTGTACTTTTTCCCTAGGCCAATCTGATTAAGCGTTTCGAGCAGCAGAATTGCGAAAAATTTGTTGTCTTCTCAACCATTTCTTAGCTTCAAACGCCCATATCTCGCGAACGGACTGACCAAACCCAAAAATTCCTGTTGCGTCTGACAGTAGAAACTCGCCCGATTACAACGTTATGTGTATTTTTTCCCTAGGCCATTCTGGTTAAGCGTTCGGGGCAGCAGAATTGCGAAAAATTTGTTGCCTTCGCAACCATTTCTTAGGTTCAAACTACCCATATCTCGCGAACGGATTCACCAAACTCAAAAATTCCTCTTGCATCTAAAAGTAGAAGCTCGCCCGATTACAACGGTATGTGTGTTTTTCCCCTAGGCCATTCTGATATAGCGTTTCGAGCAGCAGATATGCGAAAAATTTTTTGTCTTCTCAACCATTTCTTAGATTCAAACTCCCATATCTCGCGAACGGTTTGACCAATCACAAAAATTCCTGCTGCGTCTGAAGGCAGAAACTCGCCCGATTACCACGGCATGTGCATTTTTTCCTAGGCCGTTCTGGTTAAGCGTTTGGAGCAGCAGAATTGCGAAAAATTTGTTGTCTTCTCAACCATTTCTGAGCTTCAAACTCCCATATCTCGCGAACGGATTGACCAAACCCAAAAATTCCTGTTGCGTCTGGCAATAGAGACTCGCCCGATTACAACGGTATGTGTATTTTTTCCCTAGGCCATTCTGGTTAAGCGTTCGGAGCAGCAGAAGTGCGAAAGATTTGTTGTCTTCGCAACCATTTCTTAGCTTCAAACCCCCATATCTCGCGAACCGATTGACCACACCCAAAACTTCCTGTTGCGTCTGATAGTAGAAACTCGACCGATTACAACGGTATGTGTATTTTATCCCTAGGCCATTCTGGTTAAGCATTTGGAGCAGCAGAAGTGCGAAAAATTTGTTCCCTTCTCAACCATTTCTTAGCATCAAACTCGCATATCTCGCGAACGGATTCACTAAACCCGAAAATTCCTCTTGCATCTGAAAGTAGAAACTCGCCCGATTACAACGGCATGTGTATTTTTTCCCTAGGCCATTCTGGTTAAGCGTTCGGAACAGCAGAATTGCGCAAAATCTGTTGCCTTCTCAACCATTTCTTACTTTCAAACTCCCATATCTCGCGAACGGATTCACCAAACCCAAAAATTCCTCTTGCATCTGAAAGTAGAAACTCGCTCGATTACAACGGTGTGTGTACTTTTTCCCTAGGCCATTCTGATTAAGCGTTTCGAGCAGCAGAATTGCGAAAAAATTGTTGTCTTCTCAACCATTTCTTAGCTTCAAGCGCCCATATCTCGCGAACGGATTGACCAAACCCAAAAATTCCGATTGCGTCTGACAGTAGAAACGCGCCCGATTACAAAGGTATGTGTATTTTTTCCCTAGGCCATTCTGGTTAAGCGTTCGGAGCAGCAGAAGTGCGAAAAATTTGTTGTCTTCGCAACCATTTCTTAGATTCAAACTCCCATATTTCGCGAACGGATTGACCAAACCCAAAAATTCCTGTTGCGTCTGAAAGTAGAAACTCGACCGATTACAAGGGTATGTGTATTTTCTTCCCTAGGCCATTCTGGTTAAGCATTTGGAGCAGCAGAATTGCGAAAAATTTGTTGCCTTCTCAACCATTTCTTAGCTTCAAACTCCCATATCTCGCGAACGGATTGACCAAACACAAAAATTCCTGTTGCATCTGAAAGTAGAAACTCGCCCGATTACAACGGTATGTGTATTTTTTCCCTAGGCCATTCTGGTTAAGCGTTCGGAGCAGCAGAATTGCGAAAAATTTGTTGCCTTCTCAACCATTTCTTAGCTTCAAACTCGCATATCTCGCGAACGGATTCACCGAACCCGAAAATTCCTCTTGCATCTGAAAGTAGAGACTCGCCCGATCACAACGGTATGTGTATTTTGCCCCTAGTCCATTCTGGTTAAGCGTTTGGAACAGCAGAATTGCGAAAAATTTGTTGCCTTCTCAACCATTTCTTAGCTTCAAACTCCCATATCTCGCGAACGGATTGACCAAACCCAAAAATTCCTGTTGCGTCTGGCAGTAGAAACTCGCCCGATTACAACGGTATGTGTATTTTTTCCCTAAGCCATTCTGGTTAAGCGTTCGGAGCAGCAGAAGTGCGAAGGATTTGTTGTCTTCGCAACCATTTCTTAGCTTCAAACCCCATATCTCGCGAACCGATTGACCACACCCAAAACTTCCTGTTGCGTCTGAAAGTAGAAAGTCGACCGATTACAACGGTATGTGTATTTTATCCCTAGGCCATTCTGGTTAAGCATTTGGAGCAGCAGAATTGCGAAAAATTTGTTGCCTTCTCAACCATTTCTTAGCTTCAAACTCGCATATCTCGCAAACGGATTCACTAAACCCGAAAATTCCTCTTGCATCTGAAAGTAGAAACTCGCCCGATTACAACGGTATGTGTATTTTTTCCCTAGGCCATTCTGGTTAAGCGTTCAGAACAGCAGAATTGCGCAAAATCTGTTGCCTTCTCAACCATTTCTTACCTTCAAACACCCATATCTCGCGAACGGATTCACCAAACCCAAAAATTCCTCTTGCATCTAAAAGTAGAAACTCGCCCGATTACAACGGTATGTGTGTTTTTCCCCTAAGCCATTCTGATTAAGCGTTTCGAGCAGCAGATGTGCGAAAAATTTGTTGTCTTCTCAACCATTTCTTAGATTCAAACTCCCATATCTCGCGAACGGTTTGAACAATCACAAAAATTCCTGCTGCGTCTGAAAGCAGAAACACGCCCGATTACAACGGTATGTGTATTTTTTCCCTAGGCCATTCTGGTTAAGCGTTCGGAGCAGCGGAATTGCGAAAAATTTGTTGTCTTCGCAACCATTTCTTAGCTTCAAACTCCCATATCTCGCGAACGGATTGACCAAACCCAAAAATTCCTGTTGCGCCTGAAAGTAGAAACTCGCCCGATTACAACGGTATGCGTATTTTTTCCCTAGACCATTCTGATTAAGCGTTTCGAGCAGCAGAATTGCGAAAAATTTGTTGTCTTCTCAACCATTTCTTAGCTTCAAACGACCATATCTCGCGAACGGATTGACCAAACCCAAAAATTCCTGTTGCGTCTGAAAGTAGAAACTCGCCCGATTACAACGGTATGCGTATTTTTTCCCTAGACCATCCTGGTTAAGCGTTTGGAGCAGCAGAAGTGCGAAAAATTTGTTGTCTTCTCAACCATTTCTTAGCTTCAAACGACCATATCTCGCGAACGGATTGACCAAACCCAAAAATTCCTGTTGCGTCTGACAGTAGAAACTCGCCCGATTACAACGGTATGTGTATTTTTTCCCTAGGACATTCTGGTTAAGCGTTCGGAGCAGCAGAAGTGAGAAAAATTTGTTGTCTTCGCAACCATTTCTCAGCTTCAAACTCGCATATCTCGCGAACGGATTCACTAAACCCGAAAATTCCTCTTGCATCTGAAAGTAGAAACTCGCCCGATTACAACGGTATGTGTATTTTTGCCCTAGGCCATTCTGGTTAAGGGTTCGGAGCAGCGGAATTGCGAAAAATTTGTTGTCTTCGCAAACATTTCTTAGCTTCAAACTCCCATATCTCGCGAACGGATTGACCAAACCCAAAAATTCCTGTTGCGTCTGAAAGTAGAAACTCGCCCGATTACAACGGTATGTGTATTTTTTCCCTAGGACATTCTGGTTAAGCGTTCGGAGCAGCAGAAGTGAGAAAAATTTGTTGTCTTCGCAACCATTTCTCAGCTTCAAACTCGCATATCTCGCGAACGGATTCACTAAACCCGAAAATTCCTCTTGCATCTGAAAGTAGAAACTCGCCCGATTACAACGGTATGTGTATTTTTGCCCTAGGCCATTCTGGTTAAGGGTTCGGAGCAGCGGAATTGCGAAAAATTTGTTGTCTTCGCAAACATTTCTTAGCTTCAAACTCCCATATCTCGCGAACGGATTGACCAAACCCAAAAATTCCTGTTGCGTCTGAAAGTAGAAACTCGCCCGATTACAACGGTATGCGTATTTTTTCCCTAGACCATCCTGGTTAAGCGTTTGGAGCAGCAGAAGTGCGAAAAATTTGTTGTCTTCTCAACCATTTCTTAGATTCAAACTCCCATATCTCGCGAACGGTTTGACCAATCACAAAAGTTCCTCTTGCATCTGAAAGTAGAAACTCGCCCGATTTCAACGGTGTGTGTACTTTTTCCCTAGGCCATTCTGGTTAAGCGTTCGGAGCAGCTGAAGTGCCAAAAATTTGTGGTCTTCGCAACCATATCTTAGCTTCAAACTCCCATATCTCGCGAACGGATTCAACAAACCCAAAAATTCCTCCTGCATCTAAAAGTAGAAACTCGCCCGATTACAACGGTATGTATGTTTTTCCCCTAGGCCATTCTGATTAAGCGTTTCGAGCAGCAGATGTGCGAAAAATTTTTGTCTTCTCAACCATTTCTTAGATTCAAACTCCCATATCTCGCGAACGGTTTGACCAATCACAAAAGTTCCTGCTGCGTCTGAAAGCAGAAACACGCCCGATTACAAAGGCATGTGCATTTTATCTCTAGGCCATTCTGGTTAAGCGTTCGGAGCAGCAGAAGTGCGAAAGATTTGTTGTCTTCGCAACCATTTCTTAGCTTCAAACCCCCATATCTCGCGAACCGATTGACCACACCCAAAACTTCCTGTTGCGTCTGAAAGTAGAAACTCGACCGATTACAACGGTATGTGTATTTTATCCCTAGGCCATTCTGGTTAAGCATTTGGAGCAGCAGAAGTGCGAAAAATTTGTTGCCTTCTCAACCATTTCTTAGCTTCAAGCTCGCAAATCTCGCGAACGGATACACTAAACCCGAAAATTCCTCTTGCATCTGAAAGTATAAACTCGCCCGATTACAACGGTATGTGTATTTTTTCCCTAGGCCATTCTGGTTAAGCGTTCAGAAAAGCAGAATTGCGCAAAATCTGTTGCCTTCTCAACCATTTCTTAGCTTCAAACTCCCATATCTCGCGAACGGATTCACCAAACCCAAAAATTCCTGTTGCGTCTGGCAGTAGAAACTCGCCCGATTACAACGGTATGTGTATTTTTTCCCTAGAACATTCTGGTTAAGCGTTCGGAGCAGCAGAATTGCGAAAAATTAGTTGTCTTCGCAACCATTTCTTAGCTTCAAAATCCCATATCTCGCGAACGGATTGACCAAACCCAAAAATTCCTGTTGCGTCTGAAAGTAGAAACTCGACCGATTACAACAGTATGTGTATTTTCTTCCCTAGGCCATTCTGGTGAGGCATTTGGAGCAGCAGATGTGCGAAAAATTTGTTGCCGTCTCAACCATTCCTTAGCTTCAAACTCCCATATCTCGCGAACGGAATGACCAATCACAAAAATTCCTGCTGTGTCTGAAAGCAGAAACTCGACCGATTACAACGGTATGTGTATTTTTTCCCTAGGCCATTCTGGTTGAGCGTTTGGAGCATCAGAATTGCGCAAAATTTGTTGCCTTCTCAACCATTTCTTAGCTTCAAACTCCCATATCTCGCGAACGGATTGACCGAACCCAAAAATTCCTGTTGCGTCTCAAAGTAGAAACTCGCCCGATCACAGCGGTATTTGTATTTTTTCCCTAGCACATTCTGGTTAAGCGTTTGGAGCAGCAGAATTGCGCAAAAATTGTTGTCTTCTTAACCATTTCATAGCTTCAACCTCCCGTATCTCGCGAACGGATTGACCGAACCCAAAAATTCCTCTTGCATCTGAAAGTAGAAACTCGCCCGATTACAACGGTATATGTATTTTTTCCCTAGGCCATTCTGGTTAAGCGCTTGGTGCCACAGAAGTGCGAAAAATTTGTTGCCTTTGCAACCATTTCTTAGCTTCAAACTCCCATATCTCGCGAACGGATTGACGAAACCGAAAAATTCCTGTTGCGTCTGAAAGTAGAAACTTGCCCGATTACAAAGGTATGTGTATTTCTTCCCTAGGCCATTCTGGTTAAGCGTTCGGAGCAGCAGAATTGCGAAAAATTTGTTGCCGTCTCAACCATTTCTTAGCTTCAAACTCCCATATCTCGCGAACGGATTGACGAAACCGAAAAATTCCTGTTGCGTCTGAAAGTAGAAACTCGACCGATTGCAACGGTATGTGTATTTTTTCCCTAGGCCATTCTGGTTAAGCATTTGGAGCAGCAGAAGTGCGAAAAATTTGTTGCCTTCTCAACCAATTCTTAGCTTTAAACTCCCATATCTCGCGAACGGATTGACCAAACCCAAAAGTTCCTGTTGCGTCTGGCAGTAGAAACTCGACCGATTACAACGGTATGTGTATTTTCTTCCCTAGGCCATTCTGGTTAAGCATTTGGAGCAGCAGAATTGCGAAAGATTTGTTGCCTTCTCAACCATTTCTTAGCTTCAAACTCCCATATCTCGCGAACGGATTGATCAAACCCAAAAATTCCTCTTGCATCTAAAAGTAGAAACATGCCCGATTACAACGGTATGTGTGTTTTTCCCCTAGGCCATTCTGATTAAGAGTTTCGAACAGCAGAATTGCGAAAAATTTGTTGTCTTCTCAACCATTTCTTAGCTTCAAACTTCCATATCTCGCGAACGGATTGACGAAACCGAAAAATTCCTGTTGCGTCTGAAACTAGAAACTCGACCGATTACAACGGTATGTGTATTTTTTCCCTAGGCCATTCTGGTTGAGCGTTTGGAGCATCAGAATTGCGCAAAATTTGTTGCCTTCTCAACCATTTCTTAGCTTCAAACTCCCATATGTCGCGAACGGATTGACCCAACACAAAAATTCCTCTTGCATCTGAAAGTAGAAACTCGCCCGATTACAACGATATGTGTATTTTTTCCCTAGGCCATTCTGGTTAAGCGTTTGGAACAGCAGAATTGCGCAAAATTTGTTGCCTTCTCAACCATTTCTTAGCTTCAAACTCCCATATCTCGCGAACGGATTGACCAAACCCAAAAGTTCCTGTTGCGTCTGGCAGTAGAAACTCGCCCGATAACAACGGTATGTGTATTTTTTCCCTAGGCCATCCTGGTTAAGCGTTCGGAGCAGCAGAAGTGCGAAAAATTTGTAGCCTTCTCAACCATTTCTTAGCTTCAAACTCCCATATTTCGCGAACGGATTGACCAAACCCAAAAATTCCTGTTGCGTCTGAAAGTAGAAACTCGACCGATTACAACGGTATGTGTATTTTTTCCCTAGGCCATTCTGGTTAAGCGTTTGGAACAGCAGAATTGCGGAAATTTTGTTGCCTTCTCAGCCATTTCTTAGATTCAAACTTACATATCTCGCGAACCGTTTGACCGATAACAAAAATTCCTGCTGCGTCTGAAAGCAGCAACTCGCCCGATTACAACGGCATGTGCATTTTTTCCCTAGGCCTTTCTGGTTAAGCGTTCGGAGCAGCAGAATTGCGAAAAATTTGTTGCCGTCTCAACCATTTCTTAGCTTCAAACTCCCATATCTCGCGAACGGATTGACCAAGCCGAAAAATTCCTGTTGCGTCTGAAAGTAGAAACTCGACCGATTACAACAGTATGTGTATTTTCTTCCCTAGGCCATTCTGGTGAGGCATTTGGAGCAGCAGATGTGCGAAAAATTTGTTGCCGTCTCAACCATTCCTTAGCTTCAAACTCCCATATCTCGCGAACGGAATGACCAATCACAAAAATTCCTGCTGTGTCTGAAAGCAGAAACTCGACCGATTACAACGGTATGTGTATTTTTTCCCTAGGCCATTCTGGTTGAGCGTTTGGAGCATCAGAATTGCGCAAAATTTGTTGCCTTCTCAACCATTTCTTAGCTTCAAACTCCCATATCTCGCGAACGGATTGACCGAACCCAAAAATTCCTGTTGCGTCTCAAAGTAGAAACTCGCCCGATCACAGCGGTATTTGTATTTTTTCCCTAGCACATTCTGGTTAAGCGTTTGGAGCAGCAGAATTGCGCAAAAATTGTTGTCTTCTTAACCATTTCATAGCTTCAACCTCCCGTATCTCGCGAACGGATTGACCGAACCCAAAAATTCCTCTTGCATCTGAAAGTAGAAACTCGCCCGATTACAACGGTATATGTATTTTTTCCCTAGGCGATTCTGGTTAAGCGTTTGGAGCAGCAGAATTGCGCAAAATTTGTTTCCTTCTCAACCATTTCTTAACTTCAAACTCCCATATCTCGCGAACGGATTGACCAAACCCAAAAATTCCTACTGTATCTGAAAGTAGAAACTCGCCAGATTGCAGCGGTATGTGTATTATTCCCTAGGCCATCTGGTTAAGCGTTTGGAGCAGCAGAAGTGCGCAAAATTTGTTGCCTTCTCAACCATTTCTTAGCTTCAAACTCCCATATCTCGCGAACGGATTGACGAAACCGAAAAATTCCTGTTGCGTCTGAAAGTAGAAACTCGACCGATTACAACGGTATGTGTATTTTCTTCCCTAGGCCATTCTGGTTAAGCATTTGGAGCAGCAGAAGTGCGAAAAATTTGTTGCCGTCTCAACCATTTCTTAGCTTCAAACTCCCATATCTCGCGAACGGATTGACGAAACCGAAAAATTCCTGTTGCGTCTGAAAGTAGAAACTCGACCGATTACAAAGGTATGTGTATTTTTTCCCTAGGCCATTCTGGTTAAGCGATTGGAACAGCAGCGTTGCGCAAAATTTGTTGCCTTCTCAACCATTTCTTAGCTTCAAACTCCCATATCTCGCGAACGGATTGATCAAAACCAAAAATTCCTATTGCGTCTGTAAGTAGAAACTCGCCCGATTACAACGGTATGTGTATTTTCTCCCTAGGCCATTCTGGTTAAGCGTTTGGAGCATCAGAATTGCGCAAAATTTGTAGCCTTCTCAACCATTTCTTAGCTTCAAACTCCCATATCTCGCGAACGGATTGACCAAACACAAAAATTCCTCTTGCATCTGAAAGTAGAAACTCGCCCGATTACAACGGTATGTGTATTTTTTCCCTAGGCTATTCTGGTTAAGCGTTTGGGACAGCAGAATTGCGCAAAATTTGTTGTCTTCTCAAGCATTTCTTAGATTCAAACTCCCATATCTCGCGAACGGTTTGACAAATCCCAAAAATTCCTGTTGCGTCTGGCAGTAGAAACTCGCCCGATTACAACGGTATGTGTATTTTTTTCCTAGGCCATTCTGGTTAAGCGTCCGGAGCAGCAGAAGTGCGAAAAATTTGTTGTCTTTGCAACCATTTCTTAGATTCAAACTCCCATATCTCGCGAACGGATTGATCAAACCCGAAAATTCCTGTTGCGTCTGAATGTAGAAAGTCGACCGATTACAAAGGTATGTGTATTTTTTCCCTAAGCCATTCTGGTTAAGCATTTGGAGCAGCAGAAGTGCGAAAAATTTGTTGCATTCTCAACTATATCCTAGCTTCAAACTCCCACATCTCGCGAACGGATTCACCAAACCCACAAATTCCTCTTGCATCTAAAAGTAGAAACTCGCCCGATTACAACGGCTTGTGTGTTTTTCCCCTAGGCCATTCTGATTAAGCGTTTCGAGCAGGAGATGTGCGAAAAATTTGTTGTCTTCTCAACCATTTCTTAGATTCAAACTCCCATATCTCGCGAACGTTTTGATCTATCACAAAAATTCCTGCTGTGTCTGAAAGCAGAAACTCGCCCGATTGCAACTGCATGTGCATTTTTTCCCTAGGCCATTCTGGTTAAGCGTTTGGAGCAGCAGAATTGCGAAAAATTTGTTTCCTTCTCAACCATTTCTTAGCTTCAAACTCCCATATCTCGCGAACGGTTTGACCAATCCCAAAAATTCCTGCTGCATCTGAAAGTAGAAGCTCGCCCGATTACAACGGTATGTGTATTTTTTCCCTAGGCCATTCTGGTTAAGCGTTTGGAGCAGCAGAAGTGCGAAAAATTTGTTTCCTTCTCAACCATTTCTTAGCTTCAAACTCGCATATCTGGCGAACGGATTCACCCAACCCGAAAATTCCTGTTGCATCTGAAAGCAGAAACTCGCCCGATTACAACGGTATGTGTATTTTTTTCCTAGGCCATTCTGGTTAAGCGTCCGGAGCAGCAGAAGTGCGAAAAAATTGTTGTCTTTGCAACCATTTCTTAGATTCAAACTCCCATATCTCGCGAACGGATTGATCAAACCCGAAAATTCCTGTTGCGTCTGAAAATAGAAACTCGACCGATTACAAGGGTACATGTATTTTTTCCCTAAGCCATTCTGGTTAAGCATTTGGAGCAGCAGAAGTGCGAAAAATTTGTTGCTTTCTCAACTATATCCTAGCTTCAAACTCCCACATCTCGCGAACGGATTCACCAAACCCAAAAATTCCTCTTGCATCTAAAAGTAGAAACTCGCCCGATTACAACGGCATGTGTGTTTTTCCCCTAGGCCATTCTGATTAAGCGTTTCGAGCAGGAGAAATGCGAAAAATTTGTTGTCTTCTCAACCATTTCTTAGCTTCAAACACCCATATCTCGCGAACGGATTAACCAAACCCAAAAATTCCTATTGCGTCTGTAAGTAGAAACTCGCCCGATTACAACGGTATGTGTATTTTTTCCCTAGGCCATTCTGGTTAAGCGTTTGGAGCATCAGAATTGCGCAAAATTTGTAGCCTACTCAACCATTTCTTAGCTTCAAACTCCCATATCTCGCGAACGGATTGACCAAACACAAAAATTCCTCTTGCATCTGAAAGTAGAAACTCGCCCGATTACAACGGTATGTGTATTTTTTCCCTAGGCCATTCTGGTTAAGCGTTTGGAGCATCAGAATTGCGCAAAATTTGTGGCCTTCTCAACCATTTCTTACCTTCAAACTCCCATATCTCGCGAACGGATTGACGAAACCGAAAAATTCCTGTTGCGTCTGAAAGTAGAAACTCGACCGATTACAACGGTATGTGTATTTTCTTCCCTAGGCCATTCTGGTTAAGCATTTGGAGCAGCAGAAGTGCGAAAAATTTGTTGCCGTCTCAACCATTTCTTAGCTTCAAACTCCCATATCTCGCGAACGGATTGACGAAACCGAAAAATTCCTGTTGCGTCTGAAAGTAGAAACTCGACCGATTACAAGGGTAAGTGTATTTTCTTCCCTAGGCCATTCTGGTTAAGCATTTGGAGCAGCAGAATTGCGAAAAATTTGTTGCCTTCTCAAACATTTCTTAGCTTCAAACTCCCACATCTCGCGAACGTATTCACCAAACCCAAAAATTCCTCTTGCATCTGAAAATAGAAACTCGCCCGATTACAAAGGTATGTGTATTTTTTCCCTAGGCCATTCTGGTTAAGCGATTGGAACAGCAGCGTTGCGCAAAATTTGTTGCCTTCTCAACCATTTCTTAGCTTCAAACTCCCATATCTCGCGAACGGATTGATCAAAACCAAAAATTCCTCTTGCATCTGAAAGTAGAAACTCGCCCGATTACAACGGTATGTGTATTTTTTCCCTAGGCTATTCTGGTTAAGCGTTTGGGACAGCAGAATTGCGCAAAATTTGTTGTCTTCTCAAGCATTTCTTAGATTCAAACTCCCATATCTCGCGAACGGTTTGACAAATCCCAAAAATTCCTGTTGCGTCTGGCAGTAGAAACTCGCCCGATTACAACGGTATGTGTATTTTTTTCCTAGGCCATTCTGGTTAAGCGTCCGGAGCAGCAGAAGTGCGAAAAATTTGTTGTCTTTGCAACCATTTCTTAGATTCAAACTCCCATATCTCGCGAACGGATTGATCAAACCCGAAAATTCCTGTTGCGTCTGAATGTAGAAAGTCGACCGATTACAAAGGTATGTGTATTTTTTCCCTAAGCCATTCTGGTTAAGCATTTGGAGCAGCAGAAGTGCGAAAAATTTGTTGCATTCTCAACTATATCCTAGCTTCAAACTCCCACATCTCGCGAACGGATTCACCAAACCCACAAATTCCTCTTGCATCTAAAAGTAGAAACTCGCCCGATTACAACGGCATGTGTGTTTTTCCCCTAGGCCATTCTGATTAAGCGTTTTGAGCAGGAGATGTGCGAAAAATTTGTTGTCTTCTCAACCATTTCTTAGATTCAAACTCCCATATCTCGCGAACGTTTTGATCTATCACAAAAATTCCTGCTGTGTCTGAAAGCAGAAACTCGCCCGATTGCAACTGCATGTGCATTTTTTCCCTAGGCCATTCTGGTTAAGCGTTTGGAGCAGCAGAATTGCGAAAAATTTGTTTCCTTCTCAACCATTTCTTAGCTTCAAACTCCCATATCTCGCGAACGGTTTGACCAATCCCAAAAATTTCTGCTGCATCTGAAAGTAGAAGCTCGCCCGATTACAACGGTATGTGTATTTTTTCCCTAGGCCATTCTGGTTAAGCGTTTGGAGCAGCAGAAGTGCGAAAAATTTGTTTCCTTCTCAACCATTTCTTAGCTTCAAACTCGCATATCTGGCGAACGGATTCACCCAACCCGAAAATTCCTGTTGCATCTGAAAGCAGAAACTCGCCCGATTACAACGGTATGTGTATTTTTTTCCTAGGCCATTCTGGTTAAGCGTCCGGAGCAGCAGAAGTGCGAAAAAATTGTTGTCTTTGCAACCATTTCTTAGATTCAAACTCCCATATCTCGCGAACGGATTGATCAAACCCGAAAATTCCTGTTGCGTCTGAAAATAGAAACTCGACCGATTACAAAGGTACATGTATTTTTTCCCTAAGCCATTCTGGTTAAGCATTTGGAGCAGCAGAAGTGCGAAAAATTTGTTGCTTTCTCAACTATATCCTAGCTTCAAACTCCCACATCTCGCGAACGGATTCACCAAACCCAAAAATTCCTCTTGCATCTAAAAGTAGAAACTCGCCCGATTACAACGGTATGTGTATTTTTTCCCTAGGCTATTCTGGTTAAGCGTTTGGGACAGCAGAATTGCGCAAAATTTGTTGTCTTCTCAAGCATTTCTTAGATTCAAACTCCCATATCTCGCGAACGGATTGACGAAACCGAAAAATTCCTGTTGCGTCTGAAAGTAGAAACTCGACCGATTACAACGGTATGTGTATTTTCTTCCCTAGGCCATTCTGGTTAAGCATTTGGAGCAGCAGAAGTGCGAAAAATTTGTTGCCGTCTCAACCATTTCTTAGCTTCAAACTCCCACATCTCGCGAACGTATTCACCAAACCCAAAAATTCCTCTTGCATCTGAAAATAGAAACTCGCCCGATTACAAAGGTATGTGTATTTTTTCCCTAGGCCATTCTGGTTAAGCGATTGGAACAGCAGCGTTGCGCAGAATTTGTTGCCTTCTCAACCATTTCTTAGCTTCAAACTCCCATATCTCGCGAACGGATTGATCAAAACCAAAAATTCCTATTGCGTCTGTAAGTAGAAACTCGCCCGATTACAACGGTATGTGTATTTTCTCCCTAGGCCATTCTGGTTAAGCGTTTGGAGCATCAGAATTGCGCAAAATTTGTAGCCTTCTCAACCATTTCTTAGCTTCAAACTCCCATATCTCGCGAACGGATTGACCAAACACAAAAATTCCTCTTGCATCTGAAAGTAGAAACTCGCCCGATTACAACGGTATGTGTATTTTTTCCCTAGGCTATTCTGGTTAAGCGTTTGGGACAGCAGAATTGCGCAAAATTTGTTGTCTTCTCAAGCATTTCTTAGATTCAAACTCCCATATCTCGCGAACGGATTGATCAAACCCGAAAATTCCTGTTGCGTCTGAATGTAGAAAGTCGACCGATTACAAAGGTATGTGTATTTTTTCCCTAAGCCATTCTGGTTAAGCATTTGGAGCAGCAGAAGTGCGAAAAATTTGTTGCATTCTCAACCATTTCTTAGCTTCAAACTCGCATATCTGGCGAACGGATTCACCCAACACAAAAATTCCTCTTGCATCTGAAAGTAGAAACTCGCCCGATTACAACGGTATGTGTATTTTTTCCCTAGGCTATTCTGGTTAAGCGTTTGGGACAGCAGAATTGCAAAAAATTTGTTGTCTTCTCAAGCATTTCTTAGATTCAAACTCCCATAACTCGCGAACGGTTTGACAAATCCCAAAAATTCCTGTTGCGTCTGGCAGTAAAAACTCGCCCGATTACAACTGTATGTGTATTTTTTTCCTAGGCCATTCTGGTTAAGCGTCCGGAGCAGCAGAAGTGCGAAAAATTTGTTGTCTTTGCAACCATTTCTTAGATTCAAACTCCCATATCTCGCGAACGGATTGATCAAACCCGAAAATTCCTGTTGCGTCTGAATGTAGAAAGTCGACCGATTACAAAGGTATGTGTATTTTTTCCCTAAGCCATTCTGGTTAAGCATTTGGAGCAGCAGAAATGCGAAAAATTTGTTGCATTCTCAACTATATCCTAGCTTCAAACTCCCACATCTCGCGAACGGATTCACCAAACCCAAAAATTCCTCTTGCATCTAAAAGTAGAAACTCGCCCGATTACAACGGCATGTGTGTTTTTCCCCTAGGCCATTCTGATTAAGCGTTTCGAGCAGGAGAAATGCGAAAAATTTGTTGTCTTCTCAACCATTTCTTAGATTCAAACTCCCATATCTCGCGAACGGTTTGACCAATGACAAAAATTCCTGCTGTGTCTGAAAGCAGAAACTCGCCCGATTGCAACTGCATGTGCATTTTTTCCCTAGGCCATTCTGGTTAAGCGTTTGGAGCAGCAGAATTGCGAAAAATATGTTGTCTTCTCAACCATTTCTTAGCTTCCAGCTTCCATATCTCGCGAACGGATTGACCAAACCCAAAAGTTCCTGTTGCGTCTGGCAGTAGAAACTCGCCCGATAACAACGGTATGTGTATTTCTTTCCCTAGGCCATTCTGGTTAAGCGTTCGGAACAGCAGAATTGCGCAAAGTTTGTTGCCTTCTCAACCATTTCTTAGCTTCAAACACCCATATCTCGCGAACGGATTAACCAAACCCAAAAATTCCTATTGCGTCTGTAAGTAGAAACTCGCCCGATTACAACGGTATGTGTATTTTTTCCCTAGGCCATTCTGGTTAAGCGTTTGGAGCATCAGAATTGTGCAAAATTTGTAGCCTTCTCAACCATTTCTTAGCTTCAAACTCCCATATCTCGCGAACGGATTGACGAAACCGAAAAATTCCTGTTGCGTCTGAAAGTAGAAACTCGACCGATTACAAGGGTAAGTGTATTCTCTTCCCTAGGCCATTCTGGTTAAGCATTTGGAGCAGCAGAATTGCGAAAAATTTGTTGCCTTCTCAAACATTTCTTAGCTTCAAACTCCCACATCTCGCGAACGTATTCACCAAACCCAAAAATTCCTCTTGCATCTGAAAATAGAAACTCGCCCGATTACAAAGGTATGTGTATTTCTTTCCCTAGGCCATTCTGGTTAAGCGTTCGGAACAGCAGAATTGCGCAAAGTTTGTTGCCTTCTCAACCATTTCTTAGCTTCAAACACCCATATCTCGCGAACGGATTAACCAAACCCAAAAATTCCTATTGCGTCTGTAAGTAGAAACTCGCCCGATTACAACGGTATGTGTATTTTTTCCCTAGGCCATTCTGGTTAAGCGTTTGGAGCAGCAGAATTGCGAAAAATTTGTTTCCTTCTCAACCATTTCTTAGCTTCAAACTCGCATATCTCGCGAACGGTTTCACCCAACCCGAAAATTCCTGTTGCATCTGAAAGCAGAAACTCGCCCGATTACAACGGTATGTGTATTTTTTTCCTAGGTCATTCTGGTTAAGCGTCCGGAGCAGCAGAAGTGCGAAAAATTTGTTGTCTTTGCAACCATTTCTTAGATTCAAACTCCCATATCTCGCGAACGGATTGATCAAACCCGAAAATTCCTGTTGCGTCTGAAAGTAGAAACTCGACCGATTACAAAGGTATGTGTATTTTTTCCCTAAGCCATTCTGGTTAAGCATTTGGAGCAGCAGAAGTGCGAAAAATTTGTTGCTTTCTCAACTATATCCCAGCTTCAAACTCCCACATCTCGCGAACGGATTCACCAAACCCAAAAATTCCTCTTGCATCTAAAAGTAGAAACTCGCCCGATTACAACGGCATGTGTGTTTTTCCCCTAGGCCATTCTGATTAAGCGTTTCGAGCAGGAGAATTGCGAAAAATTTGTTGTCTTCTCAACCATTTCTTAGATTCAAACTCCCATATCTCGCGAACGGTTTGACCAATGACAAAAATTCCTGCTGTGTCTGAAAGCAGAAACTCGCCCGATTGCAACTGCATGTGCATTTTTTCCCTAGGCCATTCTGGTTAAGCGTTTGGAGCAGCAGAATTGCGAAAAATATGTTGTCTTCTCAACCATTTCTTAGCTTCCAGCTTCCATATCTCGCGAACGGATTGACCAAACCCAAAAGTTCCTGTTGCGTCTGGCAGTAGAAACCCGCCCGATAACAACGGTATGTGTATTTCTTTCCCTAGGCCATTCTGGTTAAGCGTTCGGAACAGCAGAATTGTGCAAAGTTTGTTGCCTTCTCAACCATTTCTTAGCTTCAAACACCCATATCTCGCGAACGGATTAACCAAACCCAAAAATTCCTATTGCGTCTGTAAGTAGAAACTCGCCCGATTACAACGGTATGTGTATTTTTTCCCTAGGCCATTCTGGTTAAGCGTTTGGAGCATCAGAATTGCGCAAAATTTGTAGCCTTCTCAACCATTTCTTAGCTTCAAACTCCCATATCTCGCGAACGGATTGACCAAACACAAAAATTCCTCTTGCATCTGAAAGTAGAAACTCGCCCGATTACAACGGTATGTGTATTTTTTCCCTAGGCCATTCTGGTTAAGCGTTTGGAGCATCAGAATTGCGCAAAATTTGTGGCCTTCTCAACCATTTCTTACCTTCAAACTCCCATATCTCGCGAACGGATTGACGAAACCGAAAAATTCCTGTTGCGTCTGAAAGTAGAAACTCGACCGATTACAACGGTATGTGTATTTTCTTCCCTAGGCCATTCTGGTTAAGCATTTGCAGCAGCAGAAGTGCGAAAAATTTGTTGCCGTCTCAACCATTTCTTAGCTTCAAACTCCCATATCTCGCGAACGGATTGACGAAACCGAAAAATTCCTGTTGCGTCTGAAAGTAGAAACTCGACCGATTACAAGGGTAAGTGTATTTTCTTCCCTAGGCCATTCTGGTTAAGCATTTGGAGCAGCAGAATTGCGAAAAATTTGATGCCTTCTCAAACATTTCTTAGCTTCAAACTCCCACATCTCGCGAACGTATTCACCAAACCCAAAAATTCCCCTTGCATCTGAAAATAGAAACTCGCCCGATTACAAAGGTATGTGTATTTTTTCCCTAGGCCATTCTGGTTAAGCGATTGGAACAGCAGCGTTGCGCAAAATTTGTTGCCTTCTCAACCATTTCTTAGCTTCAAACTCCCATATCTCGCGAACGGATTGATCAAAACCAAAAATTCCTATTGCGTCTGTAAGTAGAAACTCGCCCGATTACAACGGTATGTGTATTTTCTCCCTAGGCCATTCTGGTTAAGCGTTTGGAGCATCAGAATTGCGCAAAATTTGTAGCCTTCTCAACCATTTCTTAGCTTCAAACTCCCATATCTCGCGAACGGATTGATCAAACCCGAAAATTCCTGTTGCGTCTGAATGTAGAAAGTCGACCGATTACAAAGGTATGTGTATTTTTTCCCTAAGCCATTCTGGTTAAGCATTTGGAGCAGCAGAAGTGCGAAAAATTTGTTGCATTCTCAACTATATCCTAGCTTCAAACTCCCACATCTCGCGAACGGATTCACCAAACCCACAAATTCCTCTTGCATCTAAAAGTAGAAACTCGCCCGATTACAACGGCATGTGTGTTTTTCCCCTAGGCCATTCTGATTAAGCGTTTTGAGCAGGAGATGTGCGAAAAATTTGTTGTCTTCTCAACCATTTCTTAGATTCAAACTCCCATATCTCGCGAACGTTTTGATCTATCACAAAAATTCCTGCTGTGTCTGAAAGCAGAAACTCGCCCGATTGCAACTGCATGTGCATTTTTTCCCTAGGCCATTCTGGTTAAGCGTTTGGAGCAGCAGAATTGCGAAAAATTTGTTTCCTTCTCAACCATTTCTTAGCTTCAAACTCCCATATCTCGCGAACGGTTTGACCAATCCCAAAAATTTCTGCTGCATCTGAAAGTAGAAGCTCGCCCGATTACAACGGTATGTGTATTTTTTCCCTAGGCCATTCTGGTTAAGCGTTTGGAGCAGCAGAAGTGCGAAAAATTTGTTTCCTTCTCAACCATTTCTTAGCTTCAAACTCGCATATCTGGCGAACGGATTCACCCAACCCGAAAATTCCTGTTGCATCTGAAAGCAGAAACTCGCCCGATTACAACGGTATGTGTATTTTTTTCCTAGGCCATTCTGGTTAAGCGTCCGGAGCAGCAGAAGTGCGAAAAAATTGTTGTCTTTGCAACCATTTCTTAGATTCAAACTCCCATATCTCGCGAACGGATTGATCAAACCCGAAAATTCCTGTTGCGTCTGAAAATAGAAACTCGACCGATTACAAAGGTACATGTATTTTTTCCCTAAGCCATTCTGGTTAAGCATTTGGAGCAGCAGAAGTGCGAAAAATTTGTTGCTTTCTCAACTATATCCTAGCTTCAAACTCCCACATCTCGCGAACGGATTCACCAAACCCAAAAATTCCTCTTGCATCTAAAAGTAGAAACTCGCCCGATTACAACGGTATGTGTATTTTTTCCCTAGGCTATTCTGGTTAAGCGTTTGGGACAGCAGAATTGCGCAAAATTTGTTGTCTTCTCAAGCATTTCTTAGATTCAAACTCCCATATCTCGCGAACGGATTGACGAAACCGAAAAATTCCTGTTGCGTCTGAAAGTAGAAACTCGACCGATTACAACGGTATGTGTATTTTCTTCCCTAGGCCATTCTGGTTAAGCATTTGGAGCAGCAGAAGTGCGAAAAATTTGTTGCCGTCTCAACCATTTCTTAGCTTCAAACTCCCACATCTCGCGAACGTATTCACCAAACCCAAAAATTCCTCTTGCATCTGAAAATAGAAACTCGCCCGATTACAAAGGTATGTGTATTTTTTCCCTAGGCCATTCTGGTTAAGCGATTGGAACAGCAGCGTTGCGCAGAATTTGTTGCCTTCTCAACCATTTCTTAGCTTCAAACTCCCATATCTCGCGAACGGATTGATCAAAACCAAAAATTCCTATTGCGTCTGTAAGTAGAAACTCGCCCGATTACAACGGTATGTGTATTTTCTCCCTAGGCCATTCTGGTTAAGCGTTTGGAGCATCAGAATTGCGCAAAATTTGTAGCCTTCTCAACCATTTCTTAGCTTCAAACTCCCATATCTCGCGAACGGATTGACCAAACACAAAAATTCCTCTTGCATCTGAAAGTAGAAACTCGCCCGATTACAACGGTATGTGTATTTTTTCCCTAGGCTATTCTGGTTAAGCGTTTGGGACAGCAGAATTGCGCAAAATTTGTTGTCTTCTCAAGCATTTCTTAGATTCAAACTCCCATATCTCGCGAACGGATTGATCAAACCCGAAAATTCCTGTTGCGTCTGAATGTAGAAAGTCGACCGATTACAAAGGTATGTGTATTTTTTCCCTAAGCCATTCTGGTTAAGCATTTGGAGCAGCAGAAGTGCGAAAAATTTGTTGCATTCTCAACCATTTCTTAGCTTCAAACTCGCATATCTGGCGAACGGATTCACCCAACACAAAAATTCCTCTTGCATCTGAAAGTAGAAACTCGCCCGATTACAACGGTATGTGTATTTTTTCCCTAGGCTATTCTGGTTAAGCGTTTGGGACAGCAGAATTGCAAAAAATTTGTTGTCTTCTCAAGCATTTCTTAGATTCAAACTCCCATAACTCGCGAACGGTTTGACAAATCCCAAAAATTCCTGTTGCGTCTGGCAGTAAAAACTCGCCCGATTACAACTGTATGTGTATTTTTTTCCTAGGCCATTCTGGTTAAGCGTCCGGAGCAGCAGAAGTGCGAAAAATTTGTTGTCTTTGCAACCATTTCTTAGATTCAAACTCCCATATCTCGCGAACGGATTGATCAAACCCGAAAATTCCTGTTGCGTCTGAATGTAGAAAGTCGACCGATTACAAAGGTATGTGTATTTTTTCCCTAAGCCATTCTGGTTAAGCATTTGGAGCAGCAGAAATGCGAAAAATTTGTTGCATTCTCAACTATATCCTAGCTTCAAACTCCCACATCTCGCGAACGGATTCACCAAACCCAAAAATTCCTCTTGCATCTAAAAGTAGAAACTCGCCCGATTACAACGGCATGTGTGTTTTTCCCCTAGGCCATTCTGATTAAGCGTTTCGAGCAGGAGAAATGCGAAAAATTTGTTGTCTTCTCAACCATTTCTTAGATTCAAACTCCCATATCTCGCGAACGGTTTGACCAATGACAAAAATTCCTGCTGTGTCTGAAAGCAGAAACTCGCCCGATTGCAACTGCATGTGCATTTTTTCCCTAGGCCATTCTGGTTAAGCGTTTGGAGCAGCAGAATTGCGAAAAATATGTTGTCTTCTCAACCATTTCTTAGCTTCCAGCTTCCATATCTCGCGAACGGATTGACCAAACCCAAAAGTTCCTGTTGCGTCTGGCAGTAGAAACTCGCCCGATAACAACGGTATGT